>NW_028324300.1:40435538-40605538 GCF_058129835.1 Hydra viridissima
TTTAATGACCTTGGAATAAATGAGTATGTAGAAAGAGTTGGAAATGCAAAAAAAGCCATAAAAGATGTTCTTGACTCATCTCACATTGCTAAAGCAATGGCATCTGTCCCTTTTTACTTATCAGCAATGTGTACAGTTATCGGTTCATCCATGCTCAGTGATTCTGATTCATTCCTCAGTACAACAGAGTTGTATTGTTGTATATTTCTATACTTTTTGCAAAAGCATATAAACAGAAACAATGAACCAGTTTATAAGTTGATGGAAGAGGAGAGTAGCAAACAATTCATTTTAAAAGTTTGTAAAGTTGCTTGGCATTTGTTTAATGAAAGCAAATTTATTTTTTCTCAAAAGCAAATGGAAGATTATTTTGAAGATATTGGTGACATTGAAAGTAATGATTTGGGTTTCATTGAGAAAGTTGAGTCACAGCTTGGTTATCAATATCAGTTTGTTCACCTGACTTTGATGGAGTTTTGTGTTTCACTACATGCACACATTAATTTGAGTCCTGAGGAGATTCTTAGTAATAGAAAATTGCGAAGCTGCTTGCCAATGATCTGTGGTCTGAAAAATGAAAATGGAAGACCTTTTTTGAGATTGCTTGCTAATTTAAAAACTTCAAAGAAGGAAAGTAACTCCATGTTTGGTAAGTTCATGAAAAGTTTTATAGAAATTTTAGAACCAGTTTTATGCTTCCTTTGATAATCATGTTTGTGAATTGTAGTGAAAATGCATCGATTTTTCATTTTTTTTTTTTTTATATGAAGAAAGAAACTCCTTGCTTCATGCTGTGCTAGGTAAGTTCATGACTAGTGTTAAAGAAATTTAGAATCAATTTTTGATTCATTTTATTATTGAAAACTTCATTTGATTTGTAATTTATATTGAAAGTTTTTATCTTTTCCAGATGAACCAAGAAATTTTTTTGTTTATATTGGTAAGTTAAAGAATTACTTTTAAATATGTTGACTGTCTTTGTTAAATTAAAAATATCAGTTAACTGAAAAAAAGCAACAAAAAAATGATGGCCACCAAAAGTTTTAATATTTCAAATAGATAAGAGACTAAACTTATGCAGATCATTATTAAATATTTAAAACACGTTTTTCAGTTGAATGCATTTTTTCATTTTTCTTAACGTATAATTTTAGGGCTTAGCATAATTAATTTTAAACAGTCATTTAGTTCTCCTCTCATTTTATTCTTTTAGATTATATATTTTCTTATGCAATTTTTTGTTTTCATTAATAACTTTTATGGTTTTTCTGTTCTTTTTTCCAGCTACAATAAAGCAAAATGTTGGTAAGCAAATGTCAAATTACTTTTTGAATAAAATATTTTTTAGTTATAATAAACTGTAAAATTAAAAAAAAAGTTGACAAAATTTTATAAAGACTTTTATCACTTCCTTCTAACACCTGTTAAAACCTCAAGCAAAGCTCAAGAGATTAGAAATGTTGTGAAATTATGAAAAATTATATGTTTTGATTATATGTTTTCATTAATAACTGTTATGGTTTTTCTATTCTTTTTTCCAGATAGAGATGAGCAAATAGATGGTAAGCAAATTAATGTCACACATACACACACACAGTACTGTGCAAAAGAAAGTAGCTTCTAAGAGAATTTTTAATATTCAGGAGAAAATGTCAAACAAAATTAAATTAAAACTAAAATATAGGTACAAACATATTTTTTATTAAATTGTGTAGTATAATACAAGTTTTATTAAAAACATTTAAGTTTATAACTATACATAGAGACTTAACTAATATTTAATGTGACCACCTTTATTTACAATAACATCTTGGAGCCTTTTATTTATAATTTTATATAGATTTTCAATAAATGTGATACAGATATTGTACCATTCTTCTTTAAGAACATTCCAAAGCTCGTTTACATTTGTTGGCAATATTTCCATCTTCTTTCTGTCTAAGTAGTCCCACACATGTTCGATTATGTTCAAATCAGAGCTCAGAGGAGGCCAAAGCATGGTTTGAAGCACTCCCTCCTCTTGCAGATTTGGCAAATAATTTTTAACTAATTTGCAAGTATGTTTGGGATCGTTATCCTGTTGTAGGATAAAATAATCCCTGATCAGTTGTCGTCCAGAAGGCACATTATGGTTGTGTAAAATATTTTTGTATTTTTCACCTGTAAGCTTTTCTGTTTTTCTAACAATATCCTCTACCTCTTTTATTGAAATATACCTCCAAACTTGAGTATTCCCTCCACCATATTTGATTGTCGATGCTAGACATGGCTCCTTCAATGCCTCTCCCTTTCTTCACCTAACATACTGACGTCTATTTGTCCCAAATATTTGTAATTTAGATTCATCTGTAAACAATACCTTGTCCCATTGATTTTTCTGCCGTTCTTTGTGCTCTCTGGCGAACTTTAATTTTCTTCATTACCTTTGCGTAGTAAAGGTTTTTTAATTGCTACACAGCCTTTTAATTCAGATTTTAATAAAGATCATTGCACAGTAGATGCATGTACTAAAGTTCCACTTGCTCTTTTAAGATCTTAAATGAGTTCTGCGCTTATTTCTTGCGATTTTGTAGCGGTGTTATTTTTAAAAACTGTTCATCGCGTTAGCTTACCTTCTTTGGATGACCAGACCTCTTTTTATCCACTACATCACCAGTTTCATTATGTTTTCTTAACTATTTTTTAAGCTGATGCTCGCGAACAATTCACACGTTTGGCTAATTTAACTTCACTATAGCACAATATAATTTTATTATAAAACAAAGCTTTTGAAAAAAAAAAAATTTTTTTTAGATTAAAAAATCTGTAATTAACACAAGAACTCAACAGTAACTAAAAATTCTTCTCCACATTCTTAATTATTAAAAAATATTTAATAATAATAAATTTAAACAAAATAAATAAATAGTACAGTGGTTGATGTAATCAATTTCAAGTGTTGATCTTTGTCCGCAATAAATGAGCAAACATTATAAGTGGGTGAAAAATGATATAAGTTGAAACCATCTAAAAAATATTAATAAAAAAATTGTTTTATAAACATAATTATTACTAAAATAAATAAATATAGCTTTATTTTAAACAATATCTTAGTTTAATTTAATAAAAATTAAACCAAGATATTGTTTAAGATAAAATCAATATTATTTACTTATATTTATTTAAGTGTACATTTTTTAAAAAAACTCTTAGGTGCTACTATCTTTTGCGCAGTACTGTATATATAAGGGTGGCACTAAAGTTTCTACACAATAAAAAACTCAGCTTCATTTTATTAATGAAAACGTCTCTGCAAATGGTGATTTATATGTTTAACGTATTTTACCAGCTTATAAAGAAGCTATGAATAATAAAAATGCATTTTAAATGAAAGATGAAGCAAATTACCATATCAAATAATGCAATGGGATTGATTTAAGAGAACCTCATAAAGGTTTCAACAAATCGGCCAGGAAACTCTCCAAACCTAAATCCCCTGGAAACTTGCTGGTCTTATTTAAAGTATAAAGTATTTAAAGAACCAAGATTTTGAATAAAAGACCAGCTAATTTCCAGAATGGGAGAACTACAAAACTTGTGTGAAAGTTTTTTTTGTAGATTTTTGGCTTTGCAAATAATGGCAAAATATTTTTCTGAGTTTTTATTTCAAGACACCAGAGTTTAGAAACTTTTGCACCACCCTGCATATATGTATGTTAGTGTGTATACATACATACATACATACATACATACATACATACATACATACATACATACATACATACATACATACATACATACATACATACATACATACATACATACATACATACATACAAAATTATATATAGCTGAGTTTTTTTTGTGTGGATATATATTATGTTTTTTTTTTTTTGACTAGTATGTCAAGAAATATGAATATCTTCTAAAAGCATTAATTTTTTATTTACTGATAAGTATCTGTTTTTTGCTTCGAAATTCTAAAATCTATTTAAAAAAAAAAAAAAAGAAAAGAAATTAAAAATATCTTAATGTGAAAAAAGACATCTATAAGCTTTTCAGAGGCAGGTAGCGTTTTAAAGTTTTTTTATCGTTTTTGACCGTAACAAAAAACACCAAATCTGACTTTTCAACATTATTACAAGACAATAACAATTGAAATATGGAAAAAAATTTGGGTTCCTTGTCACTTCGGAATGAGTATTTATTGCTTAAGCCAAAACATAAGTTTCACTTTTTGAATTTTTGCTGGGCATAGGACAAATTATTTAAATTTTTTTCTCCTCCGACTTCTTTCTTTCTTCATTAAACAAGAAGTTTTTTCTTAGATAAAATTTTATATACTGCCCTTTTTTTTTAGCCTTCAGTCGAGAACCTATTTACCCATTTAATGGTAAGAATTATTTAAATTTGTTTATGGAAATTTTTACATGGTCAACCCATTGATAATTCATGTGATTGCTTTATTTTCGAGAAAATTTCTTCGATTCGTTCACTTGCCACAAATTTAAAATAATTGATGAATTCGACTACTCAGTAATTGATAAAGATTTAGTATTTTACTAATTGTAGTGTAAACGATGTTATTTTCAGTTGCGTTCGTTATCTAGTTAGATGGATCGTTTCGTCAGTTTTATTTGTCAGCGTCGTTTTGTAGTAAACTTTAATTTTAACATAGTTTCTATTTTTTGAGTTTTTCTTTTCAGTGTCAGTTTCATTATATTGTTAAATTGCTAGAAAATAGTTATTATTTATGAATTTGTTATGTATCGATAGGTTAGCAATATGCATTAGACGTGTGAGAAATAGAATCAAATACACTTGTGTTTTACTTTACTAGCCTTCGGAAATCGCCTTATCAGTAGATCAACTCTAGATGGCAATACACCCTTATAACTTCTTATTTAAGTTTAATCGAAACTCTTTAGTCTAAATAACTTCTCTCTCTCTCTAAAAATACCCCTCCCCCACCCACCTCCTCACCTGTAGAGTTTTACGGAAATGTCTCCCTTTAACATATAAGAAAAAAATAAGAAACTAAAGTGAGAAATATCTATTTCTTTAAAAATAAATCCTTCCATTTATTTAGCGACTTAATTTTGGAAAACCACATAAAGTTAAGAAAAGAGAAAAATAGCAGCCCCTTTAAATCAAAAATTGCACCCTTCTAACCCTGTTCTTCATTAAACTGAAACATTCTGTCTTCCCGTAAGACATAAAGCTGTAGGCACCTTTTTCCTATTCATCAATACTTAATTAAGAATGGAGAAGACGCCGTGCATGTGCTTGAAAAATCTTGAAAATCTTAATTTACCTCTCGTTGAATTAAAGTAAGATGCTATAATTTGGAAACTAAGCAAATAGATAGCAAATTATAAGAAAACACTCTGAAAGCGAGTAGCTTTTATCAAAAATTATCCAAAACGCTACGTAGTACCAATCAATAAAACGTAATCATTTCTAACTAAAATTAACAACTCATTTTCTCCCTACGTTTAAAATGGGAGATAAAACAAAATAATTCTTACCTCGCGATTTATCAAAATATTTTAATTTCGAATTGATTATATCAAAGTGATGTCAAATTATGATCAAAGTGAACAAAGCAAATTTATGGAGTTAATAACCTGTTCATTAGTATCGCTAAAATGACTGCAGCAATAAGATTCCGATTATCCTCAGCTCTTTTAAGTTCATTTTGCTTGGTTGAACGAAAATAGTAACGAAAACAAATGCTAAATGTAAACTGTTGCTCTAAGAATATGGGTATCTAATGTAAACAGCTAATAGAAAACTAAGCAACTCATGTTCATAACATATCCATCCTTAAACTCATCAGCACCTGGTGACATTGACTTCTTAAACTTATAAAAAAAAATTGCGTTAGTCAAATTGCAGCTTAAAGCAATCACTCAGAGCTATTAGAGCCTTAGAAACGCTTTAAGTTCAACATCAGTTTTTGACGTTTAATCGCTAGATTCTTGGTTTTAAGTTTATAAAGTTTCAGTTGCAAAATATGTTCGATTTCGAATATTGCTAACAGAAAGCACCATTTGAAAAAAGGATATTAGGTTAAAATAGATTGATAGAATAGGGTTTTAGTTCTTTGTTTTCTTCTATGCGAAGTCTCTTGTTGTTTTTTCTCTTTTAAACAATTTCTTACGATAAAAAAAACTTTACCACTTAAAGTAAACTAATCGCTCTCATCCCTGCGCTTTCGATTTGTAAACACTGTTTTTTATATAACATGGTGTAATACAATATTTTATATAAATGCTTTTGAGGAAAGCACATCCAGTTGAGCTAAGTAGCTTAGTAACTTCTATGTTTTTATCGTTATTTAGCTCAATATTGATTAGTTTTTTGAGGTCACGTATTTCAATTTTCGCTAACAAAAGGTATAATCTGTTTTCAACTTGTTTTTCATTTCAAATGGGGTTTGTTTCGACCCTAACAGTTCTATTCTGTCGACTTGTTGAACTGAATTGTTCACTTTAAAACCGACGCTTCGAATCTGAACTCAAACTGGGCTGTATTTATCGTAAAGTTTCTTCCCCTGAAAACATAACAAGAGTTCAAAAAAGGTTTTAAATATAACGGTTTAAATGTTTCAGTTTTGTTTGAGAGTTCCTTCAAGAGATCTTTTTTTATATTTTACACATGATGGGTGAAAGGAAAAATAGAATGTCTTTTTTTTTTTTTTGTAAATTTCAAAAAGAATATTTGGCAACTTTTTAATACAGTTTAGTTGAACAGGTTGTTATTCGATGTTAGTTTTTCAGGAAAAATATTCAATGATGTTGTACAGAGTTAAAAAGGTTGATTGATATTTCTTTAGCTTTTTGTAGCCGCACCGTGACCAATCCTGTTTTTAGAATAGAATCTTCACTGACAAACCTAAGCTTCTATAATTTTTGTTTTTGTAATTATTTCATCCATTTATGTACAATATTTTTAGGTATTATATAATTCATGTATTGCTTTAATTTTTCTTTAATGTTAATTTTTTCTTTTAGATTCTCGTGTAGTTGCAAGTCCTATTAGTAATCATGAGGTGGGAGATTTCGATTGGTTTGAAAAAGAAATTACTGGTAATTATTGGCCATAAAATAATAAACTAGAAGCTGCCATTTCTTTAACTTGTTGAGGGCATTTCTCAATATTAATTTCGAAAGTTTCAGATCTATTGTTTTGTTTATTCTTTAAATGTTTGTTGTTATAGAAAAATGCTTTCCATATCATTCTTTTTGTCGGCAAATTCTGTTTTCTTTTTATCAGGTTGCAGATTAAGTTTATTGTCGAATTTTTAGATTTTTTAAATCTATTAAAAGACAAATAATTAAATGAGTACGCAGTAAAAAAATAAATACAGCCAATAAGAATTTAAAAGTGCTTTCAAATATAACTGTTAAAGATATTGGTATTTAGAGCAGCAATTAAAATAATTAGAGCTCAATTATTCTTTAACTTTATGCTTAAACTGATACTTAAAAAACAGCCAGAAAATATTAGTTTTGCCAATAAACAATATTAAATTTTGGGAAAGGAAATTTTTACTATTTAGTAGATTTTTGCGAATTTTTTTATTAAACAAAAAAAAAATTGTTTTTTTTTTAGATCTTAAAAAAGAATGTTGGAAGATAAGTAAAAATAATAAAGTTATTGATAAGCCGTTGCTATTTTTTTAGCAATCACTAAAGTCTCAGGTAGCGGTCTCTCTGAATCACTAAATAATTGTGGAATCACCCTTCAGGCTAAATTTTAAGAAATTTCTAGTGTTGATAATTTCTGTATAGTCACAGACCAACTTGATATAAATTTATTAATATCTACATTATAATCGAACTAAATATTATAATCGAACTAAATATTATACTTAAAGTGTTTATTTTCAAAATTTTAAAGTGTTTCAGTTTTTATGACACCAATTTCTGTCAGCGAGTGAGATTTGTTAGTCGTCCCTAACAACAAATTAAAAATACATTTATTTTCATCATACTGGATATTATTCGCTCTACAAATTCTAATTGAAAGAAAAATTCATTTGTCTTCATCAAATTTATGTTCAAAACATTCTTTATGCCTGACCTATCCTATTTGCCTGTTTATTTGCTATATTTACAATTACTGTGAGGCGGGGTTTTGTTGTGTTACTCTAACTCTTCTGACAATATATTCAGGGGAATTGGGATGGGGTTTTGGGTGTTTTGATAGAGGTTAGGAGGTTTGGGTTAAAGGTGAGTGGGGATGCCTTTTGGTTCTGTGTAATGGTAGCACTCTGACTTTTATTAAAATACGCGCGTACTTTTCTTTATGCGCAATATTTCTCCTTTAAATCTCTAATAATAATTCTTTTCTTTTAATGTTCCGTAATCTTTAATAAAAAATTTCTCCACTTAAAATTATAAATACTATATCTTTTAAACTCCTTTTATAAAATCAATCAAAACTCCTTTCGTATTTCTTTTTTTTATTCAGCATTCACTGACTGACTCCAACTAACTCTAACTTCAACTTACACTTCTGTTTTGTATCTCCCCGTTCACCTTCTCCGATCCTTTTCTACCCTCAGACTCTTTTTCTAATCTTTCTCTTCTAATCTCTTCTAATCTTTTTATATTTCTCACTCCACCTTTTTATATCGGTTCTAATGTTTTTGGGCGTTGGCGTCTTTTCATTTTTTATTCGTTATTGTAAAATATTAATTAATGTCTTTGGGTGGTATTGCTTTAAACGGCATCTTGTTTTACTAGAATTAGCTTCCTCACATTACTATTAACAGCTGATAGAAGACTAAGCAACGCGTGTTCATAATGTAGATATGCATGTATATCCTTAAACCCATCCTTAAACTCCAAAGCACCTTGTAGCAGCACCGTGACCATTCCTGTTTTAAAGTCTAAACATTCAATATATAGAAAATGTTTAGGATATCTTATATTTGATGATAAAATAATGCAAATAAAGCAACAGGAGTATAAATTATCAACTTTAGTAGGATTGAGAAATAAAATATTAAATTTTGTCTACGTTTAATGACAGTTTTGAAAATTACTTTTAAACTCATTTATTTGAATAATTCTTATTTAACTATTTGAAGAGGATTTTTCCATTTTTATGAGAAAAGCACCTTTCGGCTTGTAAACGCTGTTTTTTGTAAATGGCATTAAAGTCTATTCTAATAATGACATAAAGGTCTATTGATATATCTTGAGCTTTTTGTAGCAGCACACGGTGCATAAGAACATACTCTAAGACCTTGCAACACATCCCCAGAAATTTTATTTTTGATTATCATTAGAAAACGTTTCCTCATTCAAAAAATGTAAACAACAACATTTTTTAGTGGGGGCCTGGGGAGAAAACACATATTTTAGGGCAGTGCCCAGGAATTTTGTTGTTCAAGATAGGTAACTAAGAAGCATGTGGCGTACTCAAATATTTAGTATGTTGATACTGGTAGCAAATGAGGATGACTTGCAAAAAATTAGGGTAATTGGAGCTAAACCAACCCCGCCCCGATCCCTAACTGCCTTCTTCCTAGAACTACGTCTCCTTTAATCGTAAAAATTTTTTTTTTGGTTCTATCATAAACTAGATCAAAATTCATCGACAGATTTCAAACTTCATCAAAAAATCTCTTTTCGTTTAAGATTTATAACAATCCAAAGCTTAACATTACCCCCTGAAATAACTTTAAATGGTCTGAACTTTTAAACGAAAAATTTTTTTTTGATGCAATTTGAAATCTGTCGATGAACTTTGATCTAGTTTAATATAAAACAAGCAAAAAATTGAAAAGTGTTTTTTGGAACCATACCCTTGGGAGGGCTATTAGGGGTCGAGAAGGGTTTGCTACAATTATTTATTACAGTAAAAAAAAAAATAAACTCTGATTTTTATGGTTACATTATAATTGATATTTTACATTTCAAAGTCATACTAAAAGTTTGTTCATAGGAGATTTAACAGTTTTCTTTTTACAAACTACATTCCTGCAAATAGAAAGCTACTTTAAAAGTGCTTGTAGTTGTAAGCAACAACCGCATTTTTCAGCGCCTCTATATAGTTTGGGCTGTGCTCTCCAACTTTTCTCATTCGCCAAAATTGATTGAAATCCTGATGAATGGATTCGAGAGCTTGTTCAGTCCAGTAACCTAAGCCTATAGAATAGTAGAAGTACAAAAGAAATGCAAGTTTATTTAATAAATATTCGTCGTAAATTATGCAAATTCCACTATTCAACTGTTGAAATAGAGTATTTAATTACTAAGATTATAAATTATTTTTAATCAAATTTAAAAGTTGTTTATCATACCAAAGACTCCTCCTTTCATGTTGATAAATTCAATAACATGTTGCTCAGTTATGTGTACCTTCAAAAGAATTGTAGCCCTTAGATTTCTATAGCTCGTAGAGAACTCCTCTAGATCTTTAACATACGTGGAGCTTAATTATTTTCTAAAATTTCCATGGACTATTTTTTCAAAATCTCTAAGTACCTTAATATATTTGGCAGCGGAAACTCCAAGACTAAACTCTTGAAAAAACAGTTCAAAGCTGTCTATGTTTTAAAGCAATTTATGACAAGCATTGCCTTCCAAACGATGCTGCCCAGGGTAGGACACTCTGCAGATGTTTATTTTATACAGATATTGGTTAACAAACTGTAACCCACACTCCTTGTTTTCAAATTTTTTTCAATCTCTTTTAAAATTTTGTCTACAACACCTAGCAGTATATGTAGTCCAGGAATATTAACAAGTTCTAGTATTTTTTTGTTTTTGTTGCCTGTTAATAAAGGGGGGTTAACAACATTAGTATACTTTTTTGCTTTTTTTAAATTTGCACCATCAGCCATCGATTGGTCGTACAATTTACACAAAGACTCTAGAGTATAATGATCAGCTTTTTGAAAGTCAGGAGATGACGTCATGTAATACGGACAAGGGTGTTTTGATGTTGCAGTTTGTTTTCCAACCATGAAGCAAAACCTTTAGATCTTCAGATACTGTGTAATCTAAGGATGAAATGTTTAACTTATCCAATATTAACCGCAAATTACGGTATTTTTCGTTCAATGAAGGCCAAATGGCTAATATAATAGTGTGTGGACGCTTGAATCTTTAAAATCTTTGCACGCATATCCAACACACTTGCTCAGTTTCTCTGGAATTTTATTATTTTTTAACTCTGGTTTTAGGGTTATTGACAGTGTAACTTTTAGGAATCCCTGCCCTCCATCTACACCTAATTTGATATCAACATCATTTGTTTCTTAACTACTGTGATGAAGTACCATTGCTACGAGTTCTTCAATGTCATTGCAATACACAATAGGAGTATCTTTTTCTACCAACTATACATTCATAAAAAATCAAAATGAATTATACAAATTGCAATCAAGCTATAAAAATTTTTTGGAAATAGTTTACTTACCTCTTCGCTTTCCTTTAATTCTAATAGTAATGGGAGTTTATCACAATTGAATAATTTTCCAATTGTTTCGTTGTTCTCAATCAGTTTAATATTGAAACCAGATTCCACACTTTTTCGTCCTGCCTCACTTCTCAGAAATCGTGCAACTTCAATCATGTTGCGATTTCTTAGAAATCATAACAAAGTTATTACAAAAATTGGCTTTAAACTCATAACAAATTTATTTTTAAAAGTATTTTTAAGCAACAAAAACTTACCTGGAATGTAGTTTTAATTGAAGTTTGTTCAATTTATCTAAAGAAAAGAAAGGTTTCTTAACCTTAGTCTTTCCGAAAGAGACAGTGAGTTGCTTCGGACCAAAGGTTTTCAAAGCTAAGGTGTTCTCTGAGACATTAGTGCTGCAATCTTTGATAGAGCTGGACAGAACTTTTCCTTGCGTTGTTAGGGATGTTGATTTTACAATGGCAGTCAAATTCTTTTGTCTTTCTAATTTCGTACAGGGATGTGGAATTCCTTGTCCCACTTGGGCATAGCAATGTTGACAAACTAGTCTTTCTGCAAGTTTTTTTGAAACACCTTCAGCGCCTTGATAAACAAGCTTTCCCGAAACACATTCAACCATAGGGGCCGATATTTTTTCCATTTTTGATTTCCGCCCATTTTCACAAATAAAACATTCACATTTTTTCCCTCTAATAACTCAGGTATTCAGGTCTAAATATTATAGCACATGTATAGCAACTATAATAACTAAAATAGCGAAACTAAATTTTAAATGAAGTAAATTAAACATCAATATAATTACAATTACCTTCCTAAAACGGCCGCATAATGAAGTAAGGATCAGTCCCTGCAAGCCTTTTTCTACATTTTGAGCAAAGCATGGTAGGAAGATCAGGATTATCTGCTGAATAATCTTTCTAGAATATAGTTTTGATAAGGTTTGAGTAGTCATTTTTCTTTTTATTTAGATTTAAATAAGTTGTTTCAGGATTATTTATTGGTCTTAAATCCGTGCCTTTCCTGAAGCAGCAAATACAAAACTTTTTTACAAAATCACTTTGTTCTTTTGCATGTTAAGGCATTTTAAATGAATACTTCAAATAAAAAATTCTGATATGGATTGATAATATTAGCATGATATATCGGTCATATCAATCAAATGTCAATATAATGGCTATAAACGCATGTCATTATAATGGCTAAAAACATGCTTTCAGTTCGTATATCAACGCGTGCAAAGAGTTATTATGCAACTGTTAACAATTAGCAACTGCTAGCTTTTACTAATTGTTAATAATTAAAGATTGCTTTGCTTTGTTTTTATTTCAATAAAAATGTAAATAGAAAGTAATAAAAATTATTTATCCGTCTGTAAATTTCACTGTTAAACAAAAATTTTTAAAAACTTTAAAAAAAAAATTGATAAATCTATCACAAACATTTCTGAAAACCTAAATATGGGGCATGGGCTCGATTTTGTGGCGTTCGAGAAGATTTAATATAAACAAGCAAAAAATTGAAAAATGTTTTTAGAACCATACCCCCCAGGGTATGGTTCCTAAAAACATTTTTCAATTTTTTGCTTGTTTTATATTAAACTAGATGAAAGTTCATCGACAGATTTCAAATTACATCAAAAGAAAATTTTTCGTTTAAAAGTTGAGACCATTTAAAGTTATTTCAGGGGGTAATGTTAAGCTTTGGATTGTTATAAATCTTAAACGAAAAGAGATTTTTTGATGAAGTTTGAAATCTGTCGATGAATTTTTATTAAGTTTATGATAGAACAAAAAAAAAATTTTTACGATTAAAGGAGACTTAGTTCTAGGAAGGGGGCAGTTAGGGATCGGGGCGGGGTTGGTTTAGCTCAAATTACCTTAATTTTTTGCAAGTCATCCTCATTTGCTACCAGTATCAACATACTAAATATTTGAGTACGCCACATGCTTCTCAGTTACCTATCTTGAACAACAAAATTCCTGGGCACTGCCCTAAAATATGTGTTTTCTCCCCAGGCCCCCACTAAAAAAAGTTGTCGTTTACGTTTTTTGAATGAGGAAACGTTTTCTAATGATAATCAAAAATAAAATTTCTGGGGATGTGTTGCAAGGTCTTAGAGTATGTTCCTATGCACCGTGAAAAGCCATCAACAGCCGCAAATTTTGAAACAACTTCTTCTATAGATTCCTTTTTTATAAATGACGTAACTTTAGGTTGAGTATTTCTAACTTCAAAATTTGTTTCTTCCTTTGGTCTTTTTTTCGTTTCATCAATTTTGACTTCCATGCATAGCAGCCGAGAGAAATTTTGGGCCCCGGGGAAGTTCTCTTAAGGGGCCCTCATTATGATCAATTACATACCCAGGACCAAAAGTAGCGTGCTCTGGTCATTGAAAATGAAAAATAAAAGTTAATTAAATCTTTTTAAAGTCAAAACTATTTAAATATTTTAAAAATTACTTTAAAAAATTGTTTGTGCACACGCGGGGCCACGGGAATCTTCTCCGTCCACCCCCTCCCCCCTCTCGGCGGCTATGCTTCCATGTGAAGATTTTTTAAATGACGAAGAAGACCACTTGTTGAAAATCCTTTAAACATTGTTGTTTTACATATATTACAAGTGGCAGATTCTGTGTTTTTTTCTTTGGTAAAATTTTACCTTGCCCTAGATCAACTTGGCATGATGCGGTATGTTTATTATCCTATTAATTAAATAGATAAAAATATAAAAATATATTACTTACAATAAAAATCCTGAATTAGTGTGCTGATTGTAGATAAATTATTTCAAATTAGTTGTAATTACTAAATATATATTTTAAACTTCACTTACTTGGTTTTTCACTTATTTTACTTTTTACATACAAATTTCTTTCTTAACGTAACTAATTACTTTACTTTCTAACTAACAACTTTTATGCGTGACTAATTACTTTTTTTGCACGTACAAGTATTTGTAACTTGTCCGTAGTTATTTTATATTTAACATATCAGGGACTCCCCTTTATTCATTGTAATTTCTTGCAATTGTGATTATTTATTAGATTAGTCACCAATATTTTGCAGTTTTGGTTTGTGTCTAAAATAGATAAAATATTATTATTGAATTTGATTTATAAATGGTTTTGGTTTGTTTATTTAAGCTTTATATGCTGTAAGTTGCAACATATAAAGTTGTAACTTACAGCATATAAAGCTTAAAAACATTTATAAAGATTTTACAAATAATAATATTTGTAAAATCTTTATAAATGTTTAAAATATGTTTTAAAAAATTACCGGGATTCCTGGGAAATTTCATTGAAATTCCGGGATAACGGGATGGTTTTTTACCGCCGGGATCCCGTTTGAGAAACTCTAATCATGACAGTTAGAGTGAAGAGAACGATTTCTAACTGCATTTTAACAGAACTTTAAACGCTTCCACAAAATTAAACCAGAATGAGGTTTTAAGTTGTATTAGAAAATTCGAGCGTTGATTCGAATTTTCAATTACAACTGAAACTTTCACGCTCTGGTGAATTTTCAAAAAACTTTGTGAGCGAACGAACGTTTTTCAAACGAGAGCATCGCCGCAGGAGTTGAGTTGTTTCACGGATGAAAATCGCTTAAAACTTTATTTATTTTCTTGTAAACAATTATTTCTGAACGAGCGGTGTGAAAAAAGTAAGTGTTCATGATTTTATTCTTATGTATAATGTTAGAATTAATTTTGAGCAGAATAATTTATTATAATAATATATTTGTTTAAGTTGAGATTTTAGGTAAAAAGCGATAAAAAGTTCAGCTAAAACAATGACGGAGTATTTCTTTGATTAAAGTTGTAAAATTGTGTTTTTTTGGTTTTGTTAAAAAGATTATTTGATATTTTTTCTCTTCAAAACTAGTTTGAAAGTTTAAAAGTAGATGACCATGAAATTTTTATGCGATACTTTTCGTTTGAAAATTTTAAAAATGTATTTTCTAACCGTTTTGACAATTTTAATCGACTTTTACCGCTTCTAATTGACGTGCTTTCGTTTAGTTTTTAATATTTTTCGTTGCTAAAGCAAAGAAATAGAAAGCGAAATCTTTTTATCTCATTTCAAAAGTAAATCATTTTGCATCAAAAATCTCACGCGACTTTAAAATCAATTTGCGCGCTCTTTCAATGCTTTTGAGTAAGCATCTGATTGGCTTATTTGTTATTCGTATTTCTATTGGTTGTAACGCGACCAAAGTTTGAAAACGGCGTACGACAAGTTTCATAAAATATTTTAGTTCTGTATTTCGTAACTTATTTATTTGTTTAGTAAATATTTATGAAATAAAAAGTATTTTTGGAATTGATTTGTGATCTTTCGGATTGTTTTAATCTGTTCGATATACAAAATCATATCCGTTTTACTTTTATTAAACACGACATCGTGTTTTCAAAATGTTTAAAGTTGATTGTCTTGAGTAATTGTTGTTGCAAATAAATATTAATAATAATATTAATATGTTGTTATTCTTCTTCTTCTTCAGATGACACTCGAGAGATATTCATCAAGTGCTTCTTTGAAGCGCAGGCGTCAATTACCGAGGACTTGAAAAAATCAATCGATGAACAAAAGTGGTGGATTGAAATAAACGATAGAACAACTGCTCATGAAGTTTCACATTTTAAATATTTCATGGAGAAATTATCTGCCGCAGGATGCAAGTTGAATAGTTTAAGTGTTCGGAAAAACATTTTATCTGAGGATGAGAAAAAACTTATCACTTTATGTTCGACCAACGTTCGTTTTGTCATTTTAAATTATCCAGTGAAGATCGATGGATGGACACCGACACATAAGATTGAGCAGTTGCAAATAAGCTTCGATTTCGTATCAATTAACGAGTTTGAACGTTTTGTCCTTCCATGGATTCGACTCGCTGAAGGATTAATTCTTTCCCTTCACTTTGACACAAACTTCATCGACGACATTTGTGAATGGCTTCGTGGTTTGAACTTCAAGTGGTTGATGATCTGGTACCGTAGAGAATGGTTTTATAACATCGAAGAGTTTAAAATAAGAAACACGAAAAATGTTTAATATGTTAAATAAAAAATAAATACAAATGTAAATATGTAAAAAGTATATGTAATACAAGAAAGTTTTTTTAACATCGAAGAGTTGAAAAAGTTGAAGTGATAAGAATTACTTTTGATTGTTTAAATATTTTTAATTTGTTAAATAAAAATGTAAAATGTATAAATAATGTGAGAATTATTTATGAAATGAAATATAAAACAATTTTAGAAAGAAAAAAACAATTTTCTTTTAAAACATGAAAGGTGGAAAAAAAATGGAAAGAATTTCATTTTTATTTGGAGTTTTTGTTGCGAATATTTGTTGTATATTAAAACTGAAACTTTTTTACTTCAAAAACTGTAACAATATGATAATTTGATGTTTTAATATACTTCAAAAAATCACGGAATTATGATAATACATTGTAATTTTATGTATTCATATTATAATAATGGAAATATTTTAAGAAATAGATTGTTTTTTTGTTGTCGTCAATGGTAACTGTTATGAAAAAAAATATTCGAGTTTTTAAGATGAGATTCAATCATTTTTTAGAACGGAAAGTTTTTTTTAATGTCAATGAAAAAAAAAAATTGGAACTCAGAAAATCGAAAAACAAAATCTTTACGAATTTTTTAAAAGCTTCGAACGGTGGACATTTTTTTTCTCTCGAAGGAGGGCAACAGATTTTTTTTTTTTTTTTTTTTTTTTTTTTTTAAAAAAAATGACTTTTACTGCAGATAATCAGCTAATGTTTTGTTTCTAGAAATTTTCGGTTGTTTTCAAATCAAGGTTTTTTTCAAGCCCAATCATTTTGATTGATTTCGTATAAATTGGGTCATATAATTCCTGCTGTTTCCATAGCAATCAAAATAACCTTCAGAGAAAATAAAATGGTGATTAATGTCCGAATTGGGATAAAGCTCTTCACTTACTTTACAATTATCTTTCAAATGGCAAAGCAGTAAAGAAACAAATGCTGTTTAAGTGAATTACAATTTTGTTCAAAAAGTGATGAATGCTTAAAATGTCCAGTTGACATTTTAACACTTTCGCTGCCAACTACGAGTATACTCGTGGCAATCATATATTATATATACTAGATGTCTAACTTCGATCCGAAATGAAGACCACAATGGAAAAAACGGCAGAGTCACATTTTTATAATTTTTCAGTTATGGCCCTTGGGTAATAAAGCATTGAAAAATACTTCTTTTAAGCCAAGTTTCAAATGAAAAAACCGACATAGTCTATGGTAAAATGGAATAAGAAAATATGGTATACAATGAAAAAAACAGCAGTGTCCACCAGTGACAAGGAAAGAAAAGGCAGGGTCCATATAATAACGTTATATGTGACTCTGCCGTTTTGATTTCCATTGTGATCTTCATATATTTAATTATTTCATAATTATTATTTGCTACACTTAATGGCTTTTTTATTTTAAATTAATACTTTTTGAGCACGTAAACACCTATGCCTCCGCCTTTTTTATTGCTTCCTCGTGGTTGGCTAATTAGTTTGTAATTTGCCAAACTATAATTAGAATTCAACTCTAGAGGACATTCTGAATCATGCCAAGTCTCTGACAGAGATATGACGTCGAACGTGTAATTTATAATAGATAGAAATTCTTTAAACTTTTCAAAATTTTGCCGCATGCTTCTTATGTTTAAGTGTAATATAGAAAGTAAATTTAAATCTTTTTTGATTTTAAATTCATAAGGATCAAAATAGGGTGTTTTTATTAAGCTCATTTGAGTTCCAGTACACAAGCTCATTTGAGTAACCAGTACACAAAGAATCTATACTAAAACAAAATGGCTGACTACGATGCTACACCTATTGTTACAGACAAGCCAAAAAAGAGAAAGAAAAATGGCAGTAAGAAAGACATAGCAAAGAAACAGAGGTTGTCATCTCATGTAACTGGCCCTGACTGTAAATGTATAAGACTTAAATGCTTTCAAACAGTCAAAGAAGAGAATAGAGCCTTGCTCCTCGAGTCATTCAATGCATTACCAACAAAGGATGCTCAGGTGAGTTCTTCTTTTAAGTTTTAAATTAAACTCTTTAAATATAGTTCTAGACTATTTTTTTATTTATAATACTAGCTCTAGATTTAGGTCTAGACCTAGATTCATAATTTTAATGCACCTGTTATTCCACCATGAACATGTTGATTAAATAAGACAAAGAGTTTCTCATTCTCATTTTCATTCAAATTTAGTTAGGTCTAGAATAGCTAGACCTGTACATCTGAATCATAACCATGGTAGACATCTGGTTGTATTACTGTGTTATGATACCCAAGGCTGGTATTGTATGTTTTATAGGCATTTTTAACTTAGTTTTTTAGTGGGGTGGACCCAATATCACAGTTCATTGTTCTATTTGAACGCAGCATACCAACAAGCCTAGACGTCTATCTAATAAAAAAAAACTTCTTTATAAAATCGATAATTCCATTATGTTCAACTATCTATAGACAATTCTTGATAAAATCGATCATTCTATTATGTTCAACTTTCTGAGTAGGTCCTAGCACAAAGCAGTGAAATTTATTAATTCTAACAAAGTAGGTAGGCTTATATATTTTTAAATTTTATAAAAATGCTTGTGTTTCCAAAGATGTGTGACCGGTTGCGTTAATAATCTTATATTGCTTCTTTTTACAGGATTCCTATCTTGCTTCACTGATCACAGTCGCGGAGATTAGCCGAAAAAGACCTCGAAAGGAAGAGCCTAAAAGTGCAAACAGTCACAGCTATCACTATAAAGTATTCCTGAAGAGTACAGATGATGTTGACCCAGATTCCTTTGCCTATGTTTGCTTTCAAGCCTTCATCTCCATCTTTGGAATTAAGAAAGACTTGAGACTATCAAGAGAAGTCTTGCTACTACAGGTAATTTATACTATTAGCAATAGTTTTTTGTTTCAGTTTGTGGAATAAAAAAGCTATTTTTTCTTATCATAGTTAATGTAAAAAAAATGCACATTTTTCTATAATCCTTTCTTGTCTATATATTAATATTTTTCAATATTTAAAAAGAAATGTTGAAATTCATAAAGAGTGCTGTTATTCTCTGTATTTTACATGTATTTTTATAACTTTTTTTTAATTTTTTTTTAATTTTTTTTACTCACCCCAGGCCTGCCTCCTGTTGATGGACGAGGAAAGCATGGCAGTCATCACAAAATATCTGATGAACTGCGGCAGAGAATAAGAGACCACATCTCTTCGTTTAGGGGTCGGCAGTCTCATTACTCACAAGAGAAGACGAGACGGCTGTACCTGCCAGAAGAACTCAGCATCTCCAAGATGTTTGATTTATATCAAGAGAAGTGGTCAGGAGACAATTTAGTGTATGAGTCATACAGGCTTATATTCAACAACGATTTTAACATTGGTTTTGGGTACCCAAGAACCGACACTTGCTCAGCCTGCGACCAGTTCTTGGCAAAAATAGAAATTGCTACAAAGACTCTTGAATCAGACCCAACAAATGAAGTCCTCATAAGGGACCTGAAGCAGTTAAAATTTCAAAAAGATCTCCACCAGCGAAAGGCTGACACATTCTACCGGAGAAAAAGAGACGCTAAGCGAAGGGCCAAGATTACACCTCATCTTGAGGCCTTTACGTTTGACTACCAAAAAAATGTCAACCTACCCAACAAGTCCACCAATGACTTTTACTACAACAGAAAGCTCACATACCAATCATTTAACATTCACCAACTATCAACTGATGATGTTTTTCTTTACTGCTATGATGAGACTGTCGCTAGGAAAGGTTCAGATGAGGTGGCTTCTTTCCTGTATGACCACATCACAACCAAGGTCAGCGAAGAGGTTACTCACCTTGAACTATTCTGCAATTCCTGCTCAGGACAGAATAAGAACTTTACCCTGATTCGGTTTTTAGATTATATGGTGCACCATAGAAAAAGGTTTACCTCAGTGACAGTGACATTCCCTGAGCGCGGACATTCTTATATGGAGTGTGGCAGGGACATGGGTCCAGTAAATACAAAGTCTAGTGCTAGTGTTCCAGAAGACTGGATAAAAATATTTAGTGAAGCACGAAAACATCCTACACCATTTAACGTGACTAATGTTAAACAGGATCTGGTCAAAAACTTCTCCGGCTTTCTAAGGCCATTGTATAAGAAAGGCTGCCCGTTCCCCACGCGCCCCATTCGGGAAATGGTTTTTAACAAGGATGAAGGTCCAGGGACCGTTTGTCACAGAGACTCATGGAACGGTATTTTCTTGAAAACAAACATCATTGTTCCAACGAGAAAAAACAATTTTTCAGTATGCACAGCAGTGCCAGTAGCTTTGTATGAAGACAGACTGGCTATATCAGCTGCAAAGTGCAAAGACCTCCAAGTTCTCAAAAAATTTACCACCAATGAGGCATTCTATGATGCTCTGCCGTATGACGATAAAGTTGAAGATGAGGGTCAAGACCAGTGAATGTTCATGCATTTTTTATTTTTTTATTTGTTTAAAATAAAAAAATTTTAAAATTTAATGGTTTCATATAGTTATTTCTTATGTGTTACAATAGAAAAACAGGCAAAGTCCTAATCAACGGAAAAAACAGCAGAGTCCAATCTGAACACATTTTGAAAAAACAAAATTTTCCATGAGCTAACATGATTTTCAGAATATTTATTTGTTAAAATTTGATGCTTAAATGGATGACCTTCCCTTAAAAATTAAAAGAATTGACAGTTTCTCACATAATTTGTAATAAAAAGGTTTCAAACCTTTAATTTAGGTTTTCTTAAAATGTGAAAAATGTGACTCTGCTGTTTTTTCCATTGTGCTCTTCAAATGTGAAGCCGTGGGAGCCATTTCTAATTCGGGCAAAAACGTGCATTTTTAACTTTTATTTCGCACGTCGGATATAGTTTTTGCCCTTATTACAAATGGCGGATATAGTTTTTGCCCTTATTACAAATGGCGGATTCAATTTGTAAACAAAAGAAACGGCTTCACTTTTCGTCCAATAGAATCCCGCAAGTTAGACATCTAGTATATATAATATATCATTGACTCGTGGTAAGTTGGCGTCATTTATTTGCCAACTACGAGAATACTCGTAGTTGGCAAATCATAAAATAAAACATCTATAAAACTAGACGATAATTCGTCTGACTATTTTTTCCCGTGAACTTTGGGAAGTCAGAACTTTGGGAAGTCAGAGGTTTTTGCGCTAATGCAATTTTTCATCTACCGGAACAAATATGTTCCTGCGGCTTTTCTTTGATCTTAATGAAATATCGTAAAGTTTCGGGGGGTTAATCTTTAATTGCGCCAAAATTTAGTTAGTTAAATTATCAATGCTATTCAGCAGCAGTATAACAAAAAAAAAGATAATTTAAAGTATGCTTTTAAAAAAGTTTGTGATTTATTTCTTATTAAACTTTTGAACGATTACGAAAAAGAAGCTTTAAAAGCTCTCAGCAATGGCATATTACCCCCTTCCTTAAACCTGCAAAACGTAATTATATTTCGCCGTTATTCATTTTTTTAAGTAACCAAAGTTTTCTCGTCTAATTTCCCAAAGTTCACGGGAAAAAAAAGTCAGACGAACTATCGTCTACTATAAAACACATTAATTAGTACACTGTGTAAAAAATTCAAAGTGCACACTAAAATGTTTTTTAATGTATTAAAAAACATCTTATTGTGTACTTCAAATTTTTTTTCACATTTTTAATAACATACAGTATAATGTAGATATCAAATATATTTTAGCTTCTAGTCTAAAAAACACCACAATTTAGAATTAAGAAAACAAAATATAAATTACCTTTTTTACTCATGATAACTGTCAATGTGCATGTGCAAAAAAATTGAAACACTATTTATAATAAAAATGCATAAAATAAGCTACATTACTACACCTTTTCAAGATGTAAGTGAGAACTTGAAAGTTGTAATTAAAAATCGTAAGATGTAATTGAGAAATACAAAATGTAATTTAAAAGTCGTAATATGTAATTTAGAACATGAAAGATGTAATTAACAAACGAAAGATGTAATTTAGAAGACGAAAGTTGTAATTAAGAAACGTAAGATTTAACTGAGAAGATGAAAGTTATAATTGAGAAAAGCTTATGATATATGTTTCAAATTACATATTGCGATTTCTTATTTACATGTTGGGTTTCTCAGTCACATTTTAAAATTTCTTAATTACATGTTATATTTCTAAATTACATCTTACGTTTCTTAATTACAACTTTCAAGTTCTCAATTACATCTTGAAAAGATGTAGTCACCGCAATGAGTTATACTCATTACGGTGTTACGAGTACTTCGGCACTGGAGAAAAAAATTTCTTTACCAAACTACGAGTATACTCGTAATACTCTTTTTTTGTCAGTTATATTAAGAAGAAAAAATACTATAGAATTATTTCAGATTAAAAATATTTTTTTTATTGAAATGTTGATATCTAGCCTTGGCAATGAGAATGAAACCACGTGAAATAGCCTCGGCAAAAATTAATGATTGTAGACATTATGGCTCAGCAAAGCAATAACGCATAGTTTAAAATAGCCCGGCAGCGAACGTGTTAAGCGTTGTTTACGCTGTTCGTTTTTGGTCCATTATCAGCCACAATCATTAAATGCATGACAAACGAAGAGATAATGACATACAACTGCGTTGTATTAAAATAATTATATTTGTTGAATGAACCTCATCATTGATTTTTTTTTTCAGGAAAAATAAAATCAGAAACTTTTCTTTTTTCATTAAAGAAATTCCCATACTTGATGTTTTACATACAAACATACATACATACATACATACATACATACATACATACATACATACATACATACATACATACATACATACATACATACATACATACATACATACATACATACATACATACATACATACATACATACATACATACATACATACATACATACATACATACATACATACATACATACATACATACATACATACATACATACATACATACATACATACATACATACATACATACATACATACATACATACATACATACATACATACATACATACATACATACATACATACATACATACATACATACATACATACATACATACATACATACATACATACATACATACATACATACATACATACATACATACATACATACATACATACATACATACATACATACATACATACATACATACATACATACATACATACATACATACATACATACATACATACATACATACATACATACATACATACATACATACATACATACATACATACATACATACATACATACATACATACATACATACATACATACATACATACATACATACATACATACATACATACATACCTGCATACTTGATGTTTTAGTGTGTTAAACTAGGTATAAAGTGTTGATTCGAAAAAAATGTATATGGAAGGATAGGCATAAATGACTTCACTTGTTTGTTATTTAAATGGTTTTGACCAATTATTTAGTTATAAGTTTTAAACCTCAGATTCAGAGGCTGTTTTAAAAAATCCCCCTGACTCCACTCCGCAGTGGATAATTTCGACTTTTTAAAATGGGAATGAAAATTAGTAAAACTATTGCCGAAATTTTAAAAAATGTGATCGGAAGAAATTTACGCTAAAACCATTTTGTTGTAATTTGGCGTCTGAAAGGGCCTGCAATCCAATAATTATGGGTGGTTGTAGTATTGAAGTGTTTTTATGTGCCTAATTACTATAATTGTTCTATATATAGCACAATTATGGCGACTATTAAACTAAATATATTTATTTTAGCGGCTTTAACTCTGTTATACAGAGTAGAAAATTTATTATATGTGTTGGCTTAAAAGTAACAAATGTAAAAGGTGTTGATCTTCAAAATATAATTTATAATGTATAATCGGTATTATGTGTTGTACTACATTGGATGCCTGTTTCATGCTGGATATCTGCCAGTGGTACATTATGAATCAAGCTATAAGTATAAAATAGAAGTTGTCTAGGCGGCAGTCTACTCTAGAACTAAAAAATGAACCATCACGAAAGCTTTGCCACTTTTTGCAGTTTTTACAAATCCATTGATAAACATTAATTGCATTTTTTAATGCATTTAATCCAAAAGGAAGTCGCCATGTTTCACAATAAAAAATGATTCAGCAAGTGTCTTTATTGAAAGCCTTTTAAGAGCGGCCATTGTTTCTCTTACAATATTGCATACATCATAAAAGTTTCAGTTTTCTCGTAAAATGTGTCGTCTTGATCCAATGATATATATTAACTAGATGTCTAACTTCACAAAATTTCCGTAAGAAAAAGTGAAGCATGTTTTTTAAGTTTTTAATGCCGGTACCCGTTTTATTTTAATTGACAATAATTGAAATCTTAGGTCAAGACAATGATATATATTAACTAGATATCTAACTGCGGAAGCGCGAGTTAGATACCTAGTTAATATATATCATTGTCTTGACCTAAGATTTCGTGTTCTTCCACTACGAATGTTGGTGCGCTTAGCCTTCCTCGTGGCATTCTTTTGACAAAATCAAAATTCATTCATAAAACTTTAAAAATTAAACTTAAAAAAGTTTTTTTTTAGTTCATTAAAAATAATCAAAAACTTGATTTTTTTACTTTTAAAACTTTTTTTGTTAATAAAATTAAAACAACAAAAATAATAATTTTTTTACCTTCGATGAAATTTGTAATGTTTGTAAAGATTTCAGTTTATAAAAATAATGTTAATTATGCCATGGTAATTATGTAATTATGTAAAGTTTTTCTTTCTTTTGTTTCATGTTATAAAAAAAACTCCTCTGTAAGTAGGAGGACCCTACTGAAAAAGCGTAAGGGTATTTTTATTTTACGCCGCCTAACTGAAGGATAATCGAAAAGAAATACTCTTAACTTCACAAACTTGTCTTTGAAAACTGTTTGAAGCATATCACTTTCTTGTAATTTTTCTTTTATTTTTGTCAATAACATTTCTTGTTTATTTCCCTCTGCGCGAAAGCTTCGAGACCCTCTAGAAGACTCAGTAAACAAACTGGCGAGATCGAAAGATAAAATCGAAAAAACAGCGCAACGAGTGGGGTGGTGTTGCACATACTTTGCTAGTTAAATAAAAAGAATTTTTATTTCGAGGAGATCAACACATTTTACTCAGTATCGATTGTAAATGGTCGGCGTTGGGTCACTTTTATTCAAAATTATTTTCGTTGCTCTGATAAAAACTAGTTGCATGTAACCTAAAACAATGTCATTGATCAGAGATGCACCTTAACTTCAAAGAGGGATACCCCAGTCTGATAACCACTTAAATACAACAGTTGATTACTTGAAGCTGAAAAACTTTAAAAATTTATATAACTGCATAAATTTGGCAAAGTAAAACCAGCACATCTAAAAAAGATGTTGTCCCCTGTCATTCAAGCTTGCTAAAGTAACTACAGTGGCGTCCGAAAGTATGTAAAATAGCTAAAAATAAAACTCTCAAAAACGAAACAAAAATCAGTTTACTCTTTATATTCGTAGATTTTAAAAATTTTATCATAAAATCCTTTTTATGTCTTTTTTTTCAAAGCGTGCTAACGTAGATAGATACATTTCACATATTTAGATTGTTAGAGAGCTGGCCGGCCATCTTGTTAGAGAAATAAACCACAATTCTGGCAGGGGCGAATTTTTATGCTATTTTATAATAACCAATAACACCCCAGAAAACAGGCCACGTGCATGTATATTTTCAACTGTTCTCACCAGACTCATGAGCCAAATATTTCTAACTCATCAAATGTATCGATGGTTTTTCGGCTGAATTTCTTTTTCGCACTGATTTACGGCAAATGTTTTTAATGTGCAACTAAATTTACGGCTAAATGTTCTCTTATGCTCTTAAGCTTATTTATGGAAAAGTGCAATAATTCATTTTTGAATCTTTAGCGTAAAATCAACACTAATTAAAGTGTTGCTTTTCCAAAACAAAAATGTAGACCCCAGCTTGCGCTATACGTTCGTGTCACCTAATATTATTCCACCTACAGCTGCAATTAAAAGCTTTGTACATAATCATTAATCAGAATTAAGTAAATATCAAAGTCATTAGTTCATATTAAAACAGACCACGCCTTTATTGACTGCAACTGAAATAACATAGAAAAGATCAAAGTTTAATCTTTGGGAATTGTATAAACATGTATAAACATGTAAAAAATGTATAAACAAAACTCGATGCAACATATCATGCACCTTTTCGAATTTAGAATTATGTCAGTGGTAGAAAACATTCTACTAATGCAGATGGCGATGACATTTCACTACTAATTGTACTACTGATGAAAATTGGTGTTCAGAAAGCTTTAGAAAAAAAAGCTCAAGAAAATTTGCCAGTTCATCAAGCAGGGTGACTTTGTCTACGTCAAGAGACAACACGGCTTTCCCAATTCTTTTTAGTGCAACCTGTACTTCACGCAATAGGTCAATTTAAACCTTGTCATTGTGACTGTATGTCGTTTGTTGATGTTTCTGCATCTTTCTCGTCATTACCGGAAATGATCTTCTAACTCCATCAACTTGCGCGTTTGAGCTTTGCTTTTAAATTTTCCAAAGAAGTTTTATCTTTGGAGCATGCTTGCCCTTCATCCACCAGCTCATCCTTGAAATGCAGTGCTGACACAATATCTCGACATTTAATTGACAGACCATCCACTTCAAGCTCTGTACTTAGGCTGTCTACAGTCAGAAGTAAGCGTAAAGCATTTGCTGTACGGTGCTGCACACTTTCAAGTTTGAGCAGGCTCGAGCGTTACTTCATATTTGGCGCATTTGGCAAGTAGAGATCAGAAACAACGTTGTTCAGAGCTGTGTATGACACATATTGCATATCGGGTAGAAACTCTCCCTCTAGTTTCTGCACATAATCAGCAATACCACAACCAGTTTTTTCTGTTAAATCATGGCAGCCTAACGTAACAATGTTGAAACTCCAGTTCTTGATAAAGCTAGCTCTGACACCCATATAGTGGTTTGTCTTGTCTTTGTGTTGCAGCATTTGGCAGTGATGTTGTTGGGAACATTTTTTGAAAAAATCCAATCATACTTTCCTTTGCATTAGCTTCAAAGAATAGATCTCGGCAAAACCAGATGACCAAATCTTAGTAATTAAGATTAAGGTCATGCGCTGTTATAGAAGTAATGGAACTTGTCTCTATACTAGTCATTGGGTTATCATTGTCTCAAACTTGTTATACTTCTGGATGTTAACATTTTTTAAGTTTTCTGTGCATTGTCATCCTTCAGATTGTGTTTTATACCAACTTGCAAGTAGTTTCTGAAAAACTTCGCAAAATGTGACCATTACTTATAAAAACGACTTACAAACGTAGAAATAAAAATAAAATATTAAAAAAATAGAAATATTAAAGACGTACAAAAAAGTACACACGGAGACACATTAAACCTGCCATGAAAATTTTTATTTCATTGTGTATCACGTTAAGAGTGTTTTCAAACATTAAGCTTTACTCGGTTGATAAAATAATATAAAACTAAATACAATAAATAATGATATAATTTAATACGTTACAATGTAATATACAATAACATAATACATTATAAAATAAAACATAATATATTATAATATAAAAAAATAATATAAACTGTATTATGATATGTTATATAATGATATGATTATAATATAATATTACATGATTTACTACAATGTATTGAATTATAGTGCATTAATAAAATTTTTCCTGCTGCCAAAAAAAATTCTATTGTCTTTTGTATATATTGGCAGCAAGTTGAGGCATGCAGTACCCTGTGGTGTTGCTGTCACACAGTATAGACTATGGAATCACATATTATTATTGTCAGATAGAAAATTAGCGTGGCATTTAAGGTCTTCTGAAGGACGAACTTTGTTTATGGTTGATAAGCATTTTGCTGAGTTTGTTCTCTGTATTTTATGAACTGTACACTGCAATATGTTCAATAAGCAGGTTTTTAATTTAAAAATAGGGGCTGTTTTTTTTTTTTTAATGTTACCCAATTTCTTTGATTTCTATTAACAAGTTTTTCTAATTTGATTTAGACCATGGTATTCGTATTTTGAATATTGAATTTTTATGGGTTTTATCTTTTTTAGGCTATCTTCACTTTCATTACATTTTTCTTGTATTTAGAAAAATTTGCAAAAGTTCTTGATCATATATTTATCAACTGAATGAAAGATATTTGCACAGGAGACTCATTTAATCAATATTTAATTGAAACTATTGTTGAACATATTTACCAAGATAACGAAGATGAACAAATATAAAATGGAATCTTTCCTTGAGATGCTAAGTGTCTTGGGATCGATGGGAAGTCAATTTAGAGAACGAAAGTGATTAGGAAAAAATACTTAAGATTTTTACTCTTGTGATGTTTTCCAAAAAAAAATCAGACACTTCCTTTGGCTTTTAATAGGAAAGTTTAAAATTTTCAGGAAATACCTGTCACAATATATAGGAAAAATATTGCTTTACATATTTTTACTTATCTAACCCTTCTTAACTGTTCAAATTTTTAAATAACAGCTTCTATGACTGCATTTTTACCAAATTTCACTAAAGGACTTATCCTATAGCAAACATTTGTTTAAGTAAATTATCAGAAAAAGAAACTTATACAAATGTTTCTAACGAATCTAATAAGTTTGAAATGGTAAGATTACATAAAGTTTTGGTTACAAAAAAAGAGATCGTTGTCGAACATTGCTAACAGGAAGCTGGGAACTAACAATGAAGCATTTCTTGTAAAAGGACAGTTAAACTAAAAACTTTTGTTTTCAAAAATCCTGTTATTTACAGGTGATGAAAAAAACTTTTTTTAAAGCACAACAAGTAGAGCAAAGGAGCTCAATAGATGCTGACTTTTACTTGTCATCTACATCAATATTGGCCTGTTTTTTGAGTTGACATATTTCCAATTTTAGTTAACATAAAACGCAAGAATTCAAAAATAATTGGATTTTAACATTACATTTCTAGTGTTTCAGTTTTTTACTTAATACATCAAGGGTGCAAAGGAAAACAAAATCTCTTGCAATATATAAGAAATGTTTAGAATGTCTTACGTTTAATGAGCTTTCTAACCAATCGGCAGATAGAAACAAATTATTTAAAGTGCTAAACAAATTCACAATCATTTTTTCTTTTCAGCTTGTGTAGGGACAGACCAAAATCACGGTAAAAAACAAAAAAAAAGAAAACCACAGAAAAAGCAGAGCAACAAAATACGTCATTCTTTTTAGAATTCTTAATACGTTGCTGTACTTTTTCCGTGGTTTTCTTTTTTTTTTTTTTACCATGATTTTCGATTTTAACAAAACTGAAAAGAAGTATATAAGGCCGGGTGAATAAAAATGAGCAATTGCTTTTACTCAGTAATTGGTCAGCTTTACGTGAACAAAAACTTCAGCAGTTTGTCTCATATTTTTATTTACGTAAAGGTAAGCAATTTACTCAGTAATTGCTCAATTTTACGTGAATAAAAAATTAAGAAAAGTTGTTGAAGTTTTTATTCACGTAAAGCTGACCAATTACTGAGACTTTTACTTTGTGGTTTTAAAGAAAGTATTGCAGGTATAAGGTTAGTTAACGATTCACTGAACAGGTGCAAAATTTTGAAAAGAAATTGCGACAGTCAACGCTGGACAAGTTGCAGACAGTGAGTTTTTTGTTTTAATGACAAACTTAAACTATTTTTTCTTTAAGTTTAAGTTATACATTATGTTTAGACACAGTATCTTGGTCTTCAAGGAGGTGTTACCTTGAAACAGACTGTCAGACGAATAATGAAAATGCTCATGACTGATGATTTGGCAAACAGCTTTAATTTCATGAGCCATGGAAATAAGCATGCTTTTTCTGTCCTGCAGCTTAAGGACATTGTTTGTGGTTAGTAAATAATTGTATGTATATATTTGAGTAAATTGAAAAAATTTGCTACTATTGTTTGAAAAAGAGTGTTTTTGTGAAAGAAGACTTTATTTATCATGAAGTCAAGTGACATTTGTCTTGCTAAACTAGTATCTTGTGATCAAATAGTTCCGTTAAAATGCTTATCAGTGTTTATGTTCTTTGTTAATAAAATTTATTAAAAATGAACCAATAAAAATCTAACTTATTTTAGAGTGCTCGCACCACTGACTTGTGATCTTTTCAGATATAAAAACCATTACATCTTAACTTTATAAATGGTATTGTAAAAATACAATGGTAACAACATGATAATGAGTCCTAAAGTTTCCACTTTCACAAAATTTGTTAATTTTTGGGTTAAATTTTATGGAATTGGTTAGAGACCGCCGATCCGTTACTGTTTATCGGATTGCGGATTGTTCACCGAATTATCTATGCTAAACGGTTCAAATTACTTACGGATTGATTTGATCCGAAAATAATGTATCGGAAAATAGTTTGTTAAAATTTTTTCGGGTTATTCTTTCGAATTCCAATCCGATTCGATACTTTCGGATCGGATTGCAATTCGAAAATTTTTTTTCAAACGGAATCCAATCCGATATTATTTTTTACGGATTTATACGGATTAAGAATAAGGAATGCTTATGAAATAAGATTCATTTTTATTTATTTATAATATTCAAATATACAATGAAAAGAAATGATTTCCATGTTAAGAAATAAAAAAAGTCAAAATCACACTGAAAGTTAATCATTTTCTAAATTCATTTCCTGGCCACACAATGTCTTGAATTTACTGAGTTGCTTAGTGTTTTCTTTCATATATACCAACATCTCAAGCGAGCAGGTGCGTATCACGTTGAGCTGCACAATCTTAAGCCATTTGTTCTGCTCCTTCTCTAAAATACAATAATTGATTTTAAGGTAGATGTTTACCAAGTCACAGCACTTTGAAAACACAGAAACAACATAATATTAACATATGTACCAACTATAAACACAATAAATGTGTTTAAATGTGTTTATAAGGTTAAATATATACCTTATATACATATTTCAACACAATTTAAAAAAAAAATTATATAACACATATTAACACATACACAAACAATAAAAAAACACATTACATTGTTGTAAAAACATATTGATAGAACAACTAAAAGGCACTTATTTCATAATATACATACTTATCAAAAAAGCATATATGCAAACAATAAACGTGTGCAAACAAAAATTCAAAGTAAACAAAATATATTTTTACAAACAATACTCTTTACCTTCTTTTTTATTTTTTCATAAGAACTGTAATTCTCATAACAAAATTTAATCTTTACATACAATAACATGTGACATGCCATGTCAGTGTTGGTACAAAAGTTTAATTTATTTTTCTAAATTTTCTAAAAAAGAACAAAAATAATTAAAAGCATCACAGAAATTTCAAAGTAGTAATAACCATTTTATGGAAATAGCATTAGTGTAACTTTAAATAACATCCATACCCTTATTTTCTTTCTAAAAATTAAAATAACAAAAATAAAAATGCTGAAAGAAAAGCTAAAACAAAGAAAATACAAACGATTTGAAAGACTAAAATCCTTTCTACTTTTTCTGATAAAAATTTAAATCCTTTCTTCTTTAGCTAATAAAAATGTATATATAACTATTTTATATACTTACTTCAATTATAATATGATCTTAACGATTATCGTTTCTCTTAATATGATTCTTTATGTAATATATTTAAACTAATAATTAAATTCCAAAAGGAAAAAAGTTTCAACTCGCTTAAGAGATCTTTCTCCGATGGCCGCGTGCATTTAGAGAACGCGCTTGTTCAAAGCCTAGTAACTAATGACGAAACGACGTTGAGCATTAAACATTAAACGTTTCTGTGCTAATTATATTAAGGAGATTTAGCAAATGCGACGCGTACGTATATTTTCTCAGTGAAAACTCTAAAAGTAGCCTGGTGACAAGTAATTTGACGCGTATTAAATTTATACGTCCCGTTCTCAACTTCAAACCTTCAGTTTTCACGTTGTTTACAGTACGTTAAAAATGGCAGAATATTTTGCGGACAAAAAGTAAGTTGTATAATTCAAACATTAAAAAAAAACAATGGTTATCGTTTTAAAGTATTCTACTTTTTAAAATATAAGCTGAGTATATTATATTTATTAATATTTTTATTTATATTTATTTTTTAACGTTTTTTCTACCAAGTTAAAGTTTTTAGTAAATATTTTTAGGTTATCCATGCAATTGGATGATGAAAAAGACATTCTCATGTTAAGAGAAATAGCTGGAAATGGAATTCTTTTACACAAACAAGGAAGTAGAGAGCGCGGACAAGGGTGGTCAGCTGTTGCAGATGTGATTAACACTCTTGATATTTTTCCATGTGTTGCCACGCCTCGAGGTGTACGTGAAAGATTTATGATTTTGTTAAGAAAGTATAAAGCAAAAGCTAGCAAAGCTAAACTAGCATCAGGACTTGGAGGTGACATTCCTACCGAATCAGAAGGCTTAATAGAAGAATTGTATAATATTTTTACAGACACTGAAAAAAAAAAATGACAATGAGTCTCAACAGAAGAAACTAGTAAATGAAACTGAAAAAAATAAAGCAGTAGAAATGCGAACAAAAGCCATGGAAAGATTTGGTGAGACTCGAAAACGAAAAGACGAGGACAATGTAAGTGAAAAAAAAATTGGTAAATCGAAGAAGCAGTTCAGACACACTTATTTTTCTAAAAGAAAAGTTAGAATATGATAAGGAAAATAAAAGACTGAAGAGAGAGCAAGTTGCTCATGCTCAAGAACTTTCAAGACAACAATTTGAAATCCAACAGCAGCAACACAATGCTATGTTGCAACAGATGATTGCCATGATGGCTCAACAGAACACTATACTCAATGCGTTTTTGAATAAATAATAAACGTGTTTTGAAAACATAAAATACACTGCTTAAAGATTAGTTTTATGTTGTAGCTGCTGTTATTATTCTAATACATATTAAATCTTTTTGTTATTTTGTTAAAAAAAATACAATAACTGTTTTACTAAGCAAAGTATTGTTGTAATATTGGAGGTTGACAATCAAAATATTTGGATACTATATTTCCATACAGACATGTATAAGCATTTTGTAACAATGCACATGTAACATATTTTCCCAACTGCGCTTAAGCCAACTTTCTGCATTTTTTGAAAATCCACAAGTTTAAAGTAGTTAGAAATAAGTCCAAATAACCATTCAACTGAAACACGAACTGCACTCATGGTCTTATTATAAGCATGCTGGTCTGGTGTTATGTTTGCATTCCGAAATGGTGCTTGCAAATGTACACTTAATGGATAAGCTGGGTCTCCATATATGCACAAAGGTTGTCTGTTGAACCAAGCATGGTTTTCCAGTTGAACTAACAACCCAGACTCATACAGCATAGTAGCATCGTGTTTCCTTCCTTCGTATGGCCCTGCAAAATTGCCCACCAAACCGTTAGGCAATACTAAACTTTGATATTTGAGAGCATGCTTTTTTTTATGGCCGTTATAAACAACTCTTTAATCAACTTCAGGTCTAGCTATTCCTCGGACTGTTCCATCGATAAATCCAAAACAATTATTTAATGGGGATCCTTTTTGGTAAATGGCATCGCAGTATTCTTTCAATTTTTGAGGTTGGAGGATAGGTTGATTCCAATTTTTAAGTCTATGACAGTGGGTTTCATACATAAAATCAATTACTGTATTAAAAATAAGCCATATCTCAGTAGGGTTTCTTCCAAATAAGGATGCCATATCCGTGTATCTACACGGAAAAGCAAGTCGTTTTAGTAAAACATAAAGTCCTTCTAGACCACTGCATACTGTTCTCTGCGAGGTTATAACTTTTTCTGGTAATCCAAAAACAGCAACTAGGGTGGCTAGATCGTTCTTCTTGAAACGAAAATCAACTTGACACTGTGCATCATCAAAATTGTTAATATCAAACCTGTCATATTTCCAATATGGATATGATTCACGAGACTCGTTTAACTCATTTAAAATTATATACTCTTCGTCATCAATTAAATCGTCAGCATAACTTAAAAGAACTAATTCTCGTACGGATTACAAACTGTAGTTGGCCGCCATATTTGTTTACGATTTTTGAGCGCGCGTTTCACAACAAATGCTAAATCGTGGAAGTTACACGACGCGCTGATAGCGCAACGCCGTTGTCAAATAATGCCCGCGTCTCGTTGCTAAATCTGCTTATTAAGATTAAAACGTTTTTTTATGTAAAAGGATTATTAATTATCGACATGAGTCGCAAGCTGCACTTTAAGAATATATATATATATATATATATATATATATATATATATATATATATATATATATATATATATATATATATATATATATATATATATATATATATATATATATGTATATATATACATAAAGTTCACCATCAGGCAGGTAATGATGTGGAGCAAGCCAGTGGGCGTCTACACAAAAGTGGTGGAACTTTTCAGTACACCCATACAACTTGCTGAAAAATATTTTTTACTTGCAATTTAGTGGAAAACCTTTGCATTTCCTTTGGATTAGAAATTCCAGATGACATTAACTTTGAGGACAATGGTGAAGATGATGTACATGGCCTTCATTCTGAATTAAATCAAACCAACCAATATCGACTTGGTACTTTAAGAAGAACATAAATCAAAAACTAAATGTTTGCAAATCGAAGGTGATGATATATTGTTAAAATGTTGAATGGGTGCCCGCTGGATATTTTATTTTAGATGACACTTTTAGGCATATAAGCTTAACCCTTTCGCGACTGAGTTTAAAACATCTATATGACTGCGCGTAAAACTTGTTCGCTTCTCAGCCAGTTTTCAAAATTAATTTTTGATCGATCTATAAATGTAAATAACAAACGGTTTGAACTAACAACTTAAGAAATTATTCCTATTTTAGATATATATTTAATGTTTTCTCAAGCCCATATAGATGTTCAGAAAAACTTAAAATTATTAATAAATCGCCGGGCGGTTCAACATCAATTAGATTTTATGCACCGTGGTGTGGGTCGCGCGTCAGGAAAGTGTTAAGTATGTTCATGTTTATGTCAAATGAGATTGATTTGCAAGTTTAAAGAAGTGATTGGAGTCTGAGAATAAGAGTGCACCAAAAAGTTTGCTCCACTACACCAAATATTAGGGCAATGAGTTAATAAAATAGCGTTAACATAACGAATAATATTATGTCATTTTTGTTCGTAAATGATTAACTATGTAATAATAATGTTATATATATATATATATATATATATATATATATATATATATATATACACATACACAGATAATATATGAACTTTTTCACAGTAAGAAGTGTTATTTTATGTAACATATATTTTTAAATTGTATACAGTTCATCCAGTTGAGTCTATTATCCTTGAAATGTAATAAATAAATGAGACTCTTTCAAATAAGCTTGATATGTAATTCAGCTAATAAAAATTATAAATTTGTAGAGACCGCCGATTCGTTACTGTTTATCGGTTTGCGGTTTGTGCACCGAATTATCTATGCTAAACGGTTTAAATTACTTACGGATTAATTTGATCCGAAGATAATGTATCGGAAAAAAGTTCGTTAAAATTTTTTCGGATTATTTTTTGGGATTGCAATCCAATTCGATACTTTCGGATTGGATTACAATTTGAAAAATTATTTTCGAATTGGAATCCGAACCGATATTATTTTTACGGATTTATACGGATTCAGAATAAAAAATGCTTTTGAAATATGATTCATTTTAATTTATTTATAATATTTAAATATACAATGAAATGAAATGATTTCCTTGTTAAGAAATAAAAAAAGTCCAAATCACACTGAAAGTTAACCTTTTTCCGAATTCATAAATATACTGGTTTTGTTTCCAGAATTCCAGTACATTTGTATTTGCTAGAAATGGTTTTGAATTCAAATACCTCTCAATTTCAGCAGAAATGGCTTTCTTGGTGCTTGTTTCACCTCCAGGATTAATGTAACCTGCACCAAACACTTTCTTCCTCAGTTGTTCAGTGAAATCAAAGTCGTCATCATCTTCATCACTCAACATTAAAGGGGAAGGAGTGCTTTGGCTAGCCAAAATTTCTTTTTTTAACAGTTCTTCCATAGCTTTCTTTACTGCAGTTTTGACTACTTCAAATTTTTCCCCCTCATCCACAAAGCACATGCATTTGCTGTTTGGATTTAAAAAATAAGCTATAGAGAATTCAATATTCATCAACTCCCCTTCGAATCTTTTGTTTAGATCATTGAAGTAGTGAGCAAGCTCTGATGACACGTCTATTTTTGGCTTGATCATCTCCCTTGCTAGTCTTCCTCTGATGTTGTATAGGCAATTAATAACGGAACAGATGCTAACATTCTTTTCGCTGCTGCATTTCTCAGAGAATTCTGAGAAGCCTCTCAGAAGCCGGATGACAGATTGAATAGATTCCACTTCATCATCTGTTAGTAAAAGATCTGTCAACTTAAAACCTCCAGAAACAGTAGGGTTCGGATTCTTTAAAGAATGCATCGCCGGAAAAAGATCCACCACAGACTCCATTTGATGGAGGTCAAAGTTCTATCTTGTGGGGCATCTCTGTACTAACTTCGTTCTAGAGTTATTTAAGGCTTTGGAAGCATTAACTAAAGTTATAGCTTTTTGAGAGGACTGGTTGAAGTGACCTACTAATTTTGTTATTTTGTGGTTGAGAATTGACCATTTCGGAAATCTTTTATCATCGACAGCACCACTGACAACTAGATTTAGATGGTTGTCAACACACCAAATTTCACTTTGAACCCCAAATGATTTCCTAACACCTGCTTGGACATTAGCTGCACCGTCGACTGTTAGCTAAGGCCACGCGGTTAAGGTTTTTTTCGGTTCGGTTTTTTTCGATTCGATTTTAAACTTAAACCCATCGGTTCGGTTTTTTTCCGGTTCGGTTTAAAACAAAATTCGGTTCGGTTTGGTTAGGTTCGATTAAAAACAAAATATGGTTTTAAAGATAATTATTTATATATATATTTTACAACTTTAAAATATAATTTTTTTAAAAATACCCAATTATAAATTAATTTTTATTTTTTTAATGTTTTCTTTTATGTAAACAATTTTCTCGACATTTTCAATGGCCAATGTGGTTCTTCTGGCGGTTACGACATTACCGGCAGTTGAAAAAACTCTCTCTGATGTTGGAGAAGTTGATGTTATACATAGGTATTTTCGTGCATAATCAGATAGAATTGGGTACTGTAACTTCATTATTTTCCACCATTCTAAAACATTTGTTTTTTCGTCAGCCGTTTCGGCTCCTAAATAATGCTCATTTTCTAAACTCAATTTAGTTGTCGTCGAAGCGCTGCGTGCTGAAATATCTTGTTTTAGTCTTTTTTTAAGCAACTCGTGGTGATTAACTTTAGTATTTGGATTGCTTTCATTGTCTATTTTACTACTTGTGATTGGAAGTTTTTCTTTTTTTTTTTGCTTTTTCCTGCGTCAATAATGCTTCTTTTATATCATCAATTTTTTTATATTCAATTAAATGCAGGCCTTTGTAACGCGGATCTAAAAAGTTAGCATAACAATTAATCAGCTGCTCAGCACCATTGAGAGGATATCTTTCCTGTAGTTCACTTATCAGCATTTTTATAAAAATTCTTGTTGCTTTGTCTTTGTGATTTTGCTGGGCAAGTAGTTCTTGGTGCAAGGAGTATAATTCAGGTATTACATCTTGAATTGTTGGTCTTTTATCAGCTGATAAACCTACTGAAATGTAAATTTTTTCAAGAAACGGCATGCTGCATTCTAATCTCTTCCATTGATCATCTGAGGGGCATGACCTTTCAAATTCTTCATTTGATTTTGCAAGTGTTTTGATTGCTTCTTTGAGTTGAAGGACTGACTTTATGCATATGTACTCAGAATCCCATCGTGTTGTACACGGAACAATGAATTTCTTGGCCTTAATTCCAAGTTCTTCGCATGCACCTTGAAGCTTAGCAGTAGAGAGATAACTTCTATGTGCGTGTGATGCTAAATCTGTGCAGTTTTTAATTGCTTTTGAAAGTTCAATTGAATTTTTAATTGCTTTAAGAATAACTAGCTGGATTGTGTGATCGTTGCAGCGCAACTCTGAGTTAATTTCATCACTTTCTTTAGCAGCTAAAACAATGTTGCTGCCATTGTCATTAACGTAGGCTCTGTGCACTTCTTCATTTAAGTTCAAATTAGCAATAAAAGTATCCAGGTTTACTGCGATTGCTACCCCAGTGTGTCTAACAGTAAATGGTGTGCAAGCAATGAGAAAACTCAATAAATTAAAAATCTGAATTAATTTAGTGAATTTTAAGACTCATGAAGGAATCATTGTTTCGATTTGTCCAGAGATCTGTTGTAAAACTAACTCCAGTCACATTTGGAAAATCTTTGACAAATTCTAGTTGTAACCCTTCCTTAACTTTGTCATACAACATTGGAAGTTTATGACGTCTAAATGTTGATGCAGATTTGACAGTAAATTTATTATTTACTTCATCGATAAATTCTTGAGCTCCTTTATTATCCAAAACTTCAAAAGGTAGACCTAGAGTGCAGACAAACTTTGTTAAATCTAAGTCAAACTTTAATTGCTTTGGATCATTTAACCCATATTTTTGATTTTTTAATATACTACTTTCAATTGTTGTTGTTTTGTCGTCTTTTTTATATCAAACTTTCGTTTATTAGGTGCCTCTATGGTTTTTAAAAGATGTTCCTTCCAAGATGTTTCATGTTTGGTTTTAACATGGCTGGTTATTGTTGAAGTACTGCCACAGTTTATTTTGTAAGATTTAAAGCAAATTTTACATTTAGCTTCAAATTTATTCAGCCTTTCAAAGAATTGCCAAATACCACTTTCTTTTGGCATCTTCAATTTCAATAAAGTATAAATTGGTTGTATGACCGGACTAAAAAAAAATTAAATAAAATAAACATATATACATATTTGTTTTGGTCAAGTAATAGATAACTAAGTTGATAACAAGTAGTATAAGATTAGAAATTGTTAAAGTTAGATTAAAGACAAAGTAAATCACAAATTATATTTAAAGTATATTCACAAATAAATTTAATTAAAGGCTTATTCAAATTTAAAGTTTACAATTGTTTGTATGTTTGTCAAGCTATTATGAAAAATAAATATATGTTAAACAGTAAAACTTATTTGTTTTATTATTTATCTAAATTAAAAAGCAACGTTCTTATAATAAAAATACTATACCATATATTTGAATTTTTAAGTAAAATAAAAAATTACAACAGTTTAGAAAAAAAGTTCAATTTACTCACATGTTACAGTACAATGGTATCAAAAACTGTTAATAGCCAATATTCTCCTTGGTCCGCAGCATTTGATATAGTTTTGCGGCAACTGTTTACGACTATTTTGGAGTTAAGTTTACAATCTCATCTTTTTGACTTATTTTTTTTCTGTGGTTTAATAATACTAAACTTTCATAATAAAGTTTATTAAAAAAATATAAAATTAAGTTTTATAATTTTTAAAATTTTTATATAGGTTTTTCAGCTTTTTTCGGTTTCGGTTCAGTTCGGTTGATTATTTAAAATATTTTTATCGGTTCGGTTCGATTCGGTTTTCTTAGTTCGGTTTTAACCGAAAGAACGGTTCGGTTCGGTTAACCGCGTGGCCTTATTGTTATCCAGGTTTTGACTCCAAAATCAAGTTCAAGTTTGTTGATAGATTCATTGAGCTTCTTGGCAATATTGTCGCCAGTATGTTGTTCGGGGAAATAGGACATTTCCACCAAGAAGCGCTTTAATTGGAACTTTGAATCTATATAGTGGAGTGTAAGACTCATGAAAGACAATTTGGTGTGATCAGTGGTCCACACGTCGGATGTAAAGGCCACTCCATCAAGATGTGACTTGTCTGTATTGAAAATGTTTTTTACTTGTTCCTTGATGAATTTAAAAAGGAGAGGAATGTATTTTGTACATATATTCTTTGCTGTAATCGCTCTGAATTGACCGTTGGTTGCAGTTTTCATCATCCGGGTGAATGCATCAGTTTCTACAATAGAAAATGGTTGAGTGTCCTCAATCACCCATTTAGTAATGTCAACAACAGCTCTTATTTGATTGATGTCAGTAACTTCCCATTCAGGTTTGGTAGCCTGTTTTCTGTCTTACCGTGTTTGTGTGTTGGAAGTGCCACAAGTTCCACTTGGTCCAGGCTGTGGCGATGCTGGTGTATCTTTTTGTGTCTGTGGACATCTCCTCTTTTTTCCTCTTTTTTGTATTTGTTCAAAATCTGCGTCTTCAGAGGCAAGTTTATCAAAAATGTCTGGTATTGTTGATTTTTGCTTGTCTTTCCTTTCTAATTGTTTATAGAAATTCAAGTGGACTCTTTTCAGATGGTTCCTTAAACGACTTGTGGGGCTTTTATTGATTAAGTATATTTTACCACAGGCCTTGCATTTTGCCTTGTTTTCCTCCACATTTTTGAAGAATTCCCAAATATTAGATATCTTAGCCATCTGAAAAGAAAAACGAAGTGAAATAAAAAAAAAAAAAGAAACGAATCGGATTAAGTTTGCCAAATTGGATCGGACAAATATTTCGGATTATTTATTGAATTTAAAATCCACAAAAATGGATCAGATTATTAATAAGGATTACTTTTCGGATTAAAAATTCGAAAACACTGATCAAATCACATTTTCGGTTTACGGACTTTTTATTGAAATATTTGCCTCAATATTTCCTTAACATCTGCCTTAATAAAACGTGATTGTTTTTGATGCATACAAACAGTTTCCGAAAAAGAGCCAATTATTTATTAAGTTATTTGAAAATTTTCCTTAACATTCGTCTTAACAATCAATTATATTTTAGAGGCATGCATAAAGTTTTCAATAAAAGAACTAATTATTTGCCTTAATTATTGAAATGAACGTAGCAATTTTTCAAGTTAGTTTTTATCTCTGTTTCTATTTTCATTTCTTTTTATATTTAAGTTGAAGAAATATAGCAATATAAATTTTATCGGACCAATCCACTAATTGAAGCAATCCGCAATGCGAAATAATTCGCAAAGGAATTCGATTCACACAAAAAAAAAACCCACGAAAACTCAGTTTGAAATATTCTTAACTTTTAAATCAAAATAATATAACAATGGCTTACCGTAATAAATGTAGGTGAAGAATACTAGACTTGATCTGTTGAACGAATTGTTGTAGGTTAAGATTGAAGACCTTGGAATAAAAACCTCAAATCTCCACTTTTATGCAAATTGGGTTTATATTATTTTTAGGTTGCCTATATATGAGTCCATGTAATGACTCTAGTTAAATATTTTAAAATTATATGTCCTTCAAATTGAATGTCAAAAAAAAGGTATTTTTCATAAAAACATCAATAGTCACAACCCACGGTTTGTAGATTTGGTGTCCTAATATCAATGAAATACCCTATGGAAACCCTTTTAAAGAGTGATAGTGCATGTCATATGGAACACAAAATGAGTGATTTGAAAATCCTGGATTAAAATCCAACAGACTTATTTAGCTTTGAATGTTTTACTACGAAAAACCCATACATTTAGGCTATGAGTAGCCCAAAAAGTTTGTTGAAAAAAAATTTTTTTGCATTTTTTTTTACAAAACACAACATATTAGCCTGTAAAATTCAAACCAATATTCTTTAACTAATTTATTTTCTAAGTGAGTTTGTTTTCAAGTTCTGTTACAACCTTGGATTTACATTAATGGATTACTGAGAAAAGGCATGTTCTGAAGAAAATTTTCTTTTCTAAAAAAAATTAAATTCTCTTGCTGTTGTAGTCAATGACACATTTTAAAAGGTGACTTGCATAATTTGGGTGCAATGGATCTCTCTTAAATCTCTCCCAGTGAGATTTGAAGTTGGAATGTAGAGCTTCTGTTGCCTGCTCACTGAAGAGGCCGAGTCCAATTTGTTTCATCTTGATGAACTGTGGCACGTGGTAAAACACTGCATGCACTTTTGGAGTCACAGAAATAGGAAGGTTGGTGTAGCTAAGTTTGAACTGTTCAATCTTGGATTCATAGTCAGGGTCCAGGCTTTTTCCAAAGCACGAAGTGACCACTGTCTTGAATAGTGTGAGTGTTTGAATGAAGCCAAGAGCTGGACTGAAACCTTCATTTTCTGAAAGCTGTTGAAGCGTATCCAGACCTCTTAGAAGCTTCATCCAATCGTTCCCATTGAAATGCCCCCCATGGTAAGGCTGGATAGGGATATGAAGTGATGGAGGCCATTCCTTGGCCCTTGGCCACAGGTCGCAAAGATTTTTAAAGATGTGGTTCACAACTCCAAGTAATAAGTGGAGCTCCATTGGTGGAATAGCCTCAAGGACAAACTTGTCATCTTGAAATTCAATCAAAGGCACATGAATGACATTTTTGAATTCCTTCGACTTTCTTGAATCTCCTCCTGTCTGGATGTATTCAGAATGCTATCTTCTGATCTGGCCAAAAGTCCGAAGTTGTCCACAATTTTCAAGACCTGGAGATGTAGCATCACACCAACAACAGTGGTGTTTGCTACTGTGAGACTGAATGCCACAAAGAATGTTGGCCAGCTTTAGGTCACAAGAGACAACCAAAGAACCTGTTTGGCATTTTTCTTTGAGGTCAAAAACGGCCTTCACATTCTGGTAACTCTCAGGAGTGTTTTGTGACAGTGCTATCAGCATCTGCTGCTTAACACTTGTTTTTTTGGTTGATGCTGGTGCCATCAGCTTGATTGTTTTCTGTACTGGACTGTGTGGAGGAGTCTCATCTTCCTCCAACACAATGTGAGTGAAGCTCACTTTCAGAAATGATCCACCAACATCAATCCTGAGTTTTAAAATGGAAGATTCTGATAGTTTTTGTGATGCTCTGAAAACATCACTGAGATTGCTGAGGCTCTGGCAAAGCACAACTTGACAAGCTTGACCATTCTCTGCCAATCTAATGTTGCTGACCATGAACTGATCATTAAGTTTCTGGCCGGCTTGAGCAAACTTCAAAGGAAAACTTGGCTCCACCAATCTAATTGGGCTGATTTGATTTAGTGCTGAACCTAGTTTTCGCATGCCATTGTTTGAAAGTCCTGTACTTTGCTGAATTTGAACCATATTTTCTGTTGTGAGTGGTTCTTTGAATAGCTGCTGAGCCGATGACAGACCTTTAAAAACAATAAAATAATATCCATTAGGAAAAAAAAAATTAATTCTTGCAATGAGAATGATTTAAAGTAAAATTAGGTTGATGAAATAAAATTGAAGCAGGGTAATTAATTAAGAGATGAATTTTCAACAAAAGCAGTTGCAATTAGCATTTTAACAAATATAAAAGCATTCTGGTTTCTTTTTCTCATAATTAATTATTACAGGTCATAGATTAAATGTTTGTGAATCAACATTTTGAGTGCCTTTAATTTAGCATAATAATACTATGATAATTAACTAGACAATAGAAGTAATTACCTCTCCTCAATGGCAAAAAGTTTTCCACAAGGCTGACTGAGTCTAATGGTGCCATTTGGAGATGCGCTTTTGGATGCTAAGACTGCTGCAGCCACTTGCTCTGCACCTACGGGATCATCTGTGACCATTCTTCTCAGGTTTTCATGGCGAGTTCTAATGGTGCAGTTGTGAGGAAGTCCTCGGCCAACAATTGACAAGCACTTTGTGCAGCGCTTTTCAGAACTCTAAGAAGTTTGCTTTGGAATTTTTTCCTCTGATTTTTTGACTTTGTCAAACGGATGCTTCTCCTTTCCTTTGATCTTGGCAATTTGGCATAAAAGGCACTCACAAACTGACAAAACTCTGGTTGTAGGTTTGATAGAAATTGACTTGAAGTCAAAAACTTTTTCCAATTTGAGATTTGCATTAAACAACAAGTAGCCAAAGGCACTCTTTCATCACTAAAATCTATGTCTGTTTGAATCAGTTGAAGAATTTTCGCATTATCGTATGCAAAAGCTTATAAACTTCTTGACCAAAATTATGCTTTGGATGTTAATGAGGGATTTCAAAACCCTTTATTTTGGGCTCCCATAGGCATGCACTTTCACCCCTTAAAAGGATTTTCATAGGGTATTTAATTGATATTAGGACCCCAAATCTACAAACCGTGAACCGGTTTGTTTAAAAACAGAATATGTCCGTATTTTTTACCAATGCACGACGGTATAAATCAGTTGCATTTTGACATTAATGAATAGTGCTTCTTGTGTCGTTTTCTGTTCATTTATAAGCATTTGCAGGGTTTATAATGGAAAGCTCGAATATACAATTGTCTGAAAAACCCAGGAAAAGAAAATTAAACACAGCAAGCAGAACTTAATCAAAATTGCAAAAGTAAAGGGAGCTGGTCATGTTAATCATATAGGAAAGTATCTTACTGCTAAAACTGTTGGCAAAGATTGCAGGTATAAAATAAATCATTGAATTATAATATTATTAACTAATATACCATATATCATATATATATACAGCGGTGGCCAAAAGTCTTGGAACAAAATATTTACGACCAAAAAAATTTATTTTTGATCTAAAGTATAAATTTTGAAGGTTTGAGGTATATTTTTAAAGAGAATGTTGTTTAAAAAAATACTTAGAACTTATTTATTTTTTTATTTCTTTTACTGTTATCGTTTATTATTTTTAGTATAAAAGTTTATCATAACATAAAATATGTTGTTCCAAGACTTTTGGCCACCACTGTATATATATATATATATATGATATATGGTATATTAGTCAGCAATATTATAATTCAAAGATTTATTTTATATAAATAAAATTTTTATAAAAATTTTATTGATGATATATCATTATAATCATCATCATCATCATCATCATCATCATCATCATCATCATCATCATCATCATCATCATCATCATCATCATCATCATCATCATCATCATCATCATCATCATCATCATCATCATCATCATCATCATCATCATCATCATCATCATCATCATCATCATCATCATCATCATCACCACCATCAAAGCATTTTTATCAATTCATGGTATTTCTCATCCTCGACTGAGACGTATTCAAAATCATATCACAAGTACAGGATTAGCCCCGAAAGATAAAAGAGGAAAACTTTAAACTCGCCCACATGCTGTACCTGATGACTAATACAGCTCATTCGCTCTCATATTCAATCCTTCAAAGGCCGTCAAAGCCATTATTCTTTTACCAAAAATAAATATGTAAGATACCTTCCAGAGGTATCGCTTCATTTGGCAAGAGCGCAAGAGTTTACAAATAAAAAACGACGTTTAAAACTACTAGCGAGCTCTTCTACTGATATTACTGTCATATTATTTGACTTCATGCAAAATTTGCCTTTGCCAAATATGGTTAAAAATGCTGTATTCTATTCTAGGCAGTTGTGGTATTATGTATTTGGGATACATGATTTAGCTCGACATGATGTATTCATGTATTCTTATTATGAAGGAGTGGCAAAACGTAGGCAAAATGATGTAACATCAATGTTGCTCCACTGGTTAAATAAACATTTACCACAGGGTACAAAAACCTTAAATATTTTGAGTGACGGATGTTCTGGACAAAATAAAAACTTTATCATGATTTGGTTTTGGTATATGGTAGTACATGTACTTAAAAAAGTTGATTGTGTAAATGATATTTTTCCTATAAGAGGTCGCTCCTTTTTGCCAAATGATGTAGATTTTCATCTGTTTAGCAATGCTAGAAAAACAATCTTTGCAGATATCTCTGAGGATTGGGACAAGGTTGTTCTTGAAGTAAGGAAAACATCAAAACCTTTCATTCTTGAAAAACCAAAACAGGAAGACTTTTTTGATATAAAAGACATGCTTAAGCTTTACTTTAGGGCAAATTATGGAAAAAACTTCAAACTAAGACAATTCAGAATGTATAAAATAGACAGAGATAATATTGGCGAAGTTACAGCTAAATAAAGTAGTTTCTTTGGATCTTGGAAAGATTTAAAATACTAAAAAAACAACAGTATACCTACAACACTTTCCTACAAACTATCGTAAAATGGTTTGATTCCATTAACACTAGAACTACTGATGGAGTCATTTTGACTCCTTTCGTTTTTTAATTCTCTTCTGTGACTACATTTTTCAGAATTCCGGCTTGAAACTCGGTGACTTTTCCTCAATTATGATGTGAAAAAAAAGACTTTGTGAGAATAAATAACTTTGGTGAAAAATTTGCACGTTTTTTTCAAAATTTACCAAGAATTACTGAAGGGAGTCATTTTGACTCCCTACTATATTTTGAGGTCCTTTTGTTACTAAATGTTGCTATAAAGTTTTGTGCATAATTTTTTCACTCTGTCTTATTTACCCTGATGTTCATATAGATGTAGTTCAATTTATATATCAACTTTTCACATTTTCCTTCTGTTTTAACTGCTTTTATTACTGTGTAATACTGAACAAAATAGCTTGTTTACTCTAGGCTCTTATCTTATGCTAATGAAGGGTAGTATTTTTCTAAGGTTCTAGCAGGAGACAGTATTCTGGATAGTAACTTTACTTTGAGTTCAGCTGAAGAGACAAAGAGAACACACGCAGACATACGAGCTCTAAAGACTCATACAGGTATGAATTGTTATGAAATAGTTTAGCTGTCTGTCAACTGATTCAGCCCACCTACTTTTGAAGGTGGCAGAACAGTTATTATTTCTTTTAGTTTTCATTTCATTTGTATTTTTCAGCAGGGAACTATATAGAATTATGGAATTTGTGAGAAATATGGAGAGAAGACCTTTGATAAAGCCTCAGGATATTCTGGCTACTTTGCAATCCATACCGGAGGATGAATCGGAATCCGAATTGCAGGAACATGTATTTGATTCTGACAGTGATGAAGATTTCATTCCTCAGAACATATAAAGTGAATCTGAAGAATCAGAAAGAACAAATCTAGAAGGTAAGTAGTTATGTGTATTTATTTGTTCTTCCACACACTGAGTTAGGGCCTGTGCACACTAGCAGAATTCTGGCTGAATAGCCATCTGGATATTCTTCCCGCAATACAGGCCGTACTTGCCCGCTCATGCCTAAAGCTCCGCTCCGAATCCCGGGCTCGAGCCGCTGTCAGGGACAGAGCAGCGCTTGCTTATGCGCAAGCACGGCTCCGTCCCAGACAGCGGCTCCAGCCCGGGATTCGGAGCGGAGCTTCAGATATGAAACTCCGCTCTGTACCTGAGCGGGCAGGTACGGGCCGGATTGTGGTGAGAATATCCGGTCGGATATTCCGCCGCTAATTCAGCCAGTGTGCATGGACCCTTACAAAACAAAAAGTTCTAAATATTCATCAACTTTTTTCCAGATATTCCAAGCACATCAACTGGGGATCGGGCTCATGCAGTTATGTTGCCTCGTGACCATCCTCCTGGTCGTGGACAGAAAAAATCAGCAAAACGTCCCAGAAATGAAAGAACAACAGATAACGATGGCGGCGAAGGTAATGCAACAACAAACACCAGAGAAGGCAAATCCGAAGGAATACTAGTTTCAGCGGATGGTATTCAATGGAAACCTGTTTAAATTGGAGAACACTTGCCTGGTAGGCGTGACAGTCAAAATGTTCTTCGAGAAGCATCTGGCCCTACAGGATACGCCAGAAGAAATATCATTATCAATAGTCATTTGAGCGCATGGCGTTTATTTTTTGATTCATATATATTGACACATATAAAGAAATGTAGGCTTGCAGAAGCATGCAGGAACAATAATTTACAGTTTACTCTATCTGATGAGGAACTAGATGCATTCATTGCGATATTCTATGCTCGTCGAATATCTGGCACGAACCGTCACTCGATTAGCAGTATTTGGTGTAATGACTGGGGAATACCGTTCTGCAAATCGACAATGTCTAGGGACCGCTTTGTTGAAATTATGAGATTTCTCAGATTTGATGAGAAATCTACTCGATCGGAGAGACTGCAAACGGACAAGTTTGCTCTATTTTCTACTGTGTGAGACAGGTTTATTGAAAATTGTATTGCGTGTTACAAACCTGGCCCATACATAGCAGTGGGTGAGCAACTTTTCCCAAGCAAAACTAGGTGTCCATTCACGCAGTACATGCGTTCCAAACCAGATAAATATGGCCACAAATGTTGGCTAGCTGTTGATAAGGATAGCAAATATCTGGTAAATGGCTTCCCTTATTTAGGCAAAGATGACACACGCCATGCTGAGGACCGTTTAGCTGACCATGTGGTAATGAAGTCATTGGACCCATTTTTGAAAAAAGGTCGCAATCTTACAACCGATAATTATTTTACTTCAGTAAAATTAGCTAAACAGCTAAAAAGCAAATGAAAAACCATCGTGGGAACACTAAAGAAGATAAGGCGAGAAGTGCCTAAAGAAATAAAATCCATGAAAGAGGAATTGTACAACACTAAAGTGTTTAGAAATGAAGACAATTTTACACTTACAGTATATCAAGGAAAGGTCAACAAAAATGTTGTCATTTTGAGTTCCGTCCATCCAGATGTTGTTGTTGCGTCTGATTCCGCTAAAAACACTCCAGAAACGGTAAAGTTTTACAATGAAGTAAAATATGGAGTAGATGTAGTGGATCAGATGGCACGAAAATATACCACACAAACATGCACAAGGAGGTGGCCTGTTCATGCATTTGAAAATGCCTTAGACTTTGCGGGTATAAATGCATGGATAATATTCAAGGAGATTACCCACAAAAAAATGTCACGCAAGGCATTTTTTTAAACGCTTGTGAGAGAGTTGATTGGTCCTTATTTCACAGATAGGGAAAAGGGTTCCACGCCCCAAGTTTTTACATGCTCAGAAGTGATGGTTCAAACAAAATTTTGCCAGATCAACGAAAAGTCCAAGAAAAATAGATCTGTCGGCAATTGTAAGATTTGTGGTAAGTCTTTGTTTGGGCAATGTACTATCATAAATCAAAGGCAATGCCTAAAATACGAAACACCAAATGTTTAGAAGGTGAATTCTGCGCCAAATCTTTATTTTTATGCTCCTCCACCTACATTTTCTCTGCTTTATGTTCTTCAGTTGTTGTTTATATGTGTGCACTTGAATAAAAAAAAATGTTTGAAAAATGTCTATTATAATAATTGTTATTTTCTGTAGAAAAATAAGAAAAGCAGAAAAAAAACAATCAAAAGCGTTACTGTTGGATCTCACAATAATAATACATTACAAAAAAACATAATTATTAATAAATAACCACAAATGAAACTCTAAAAATAAACGAAAACAAGCAAGAAGTCAAAATCACTCCTTTCAGTAGTTCTAGGCGGGGTCACGAGTCCAGTAGTCCTAGTGTTAAAGGGGGCCAAACGAAAGGGTTTTATAAAACTATGTAAATATTTACAAAATCCTAAAAATGCCAACTTCTATGAAAATTTGCCTTGTGACAATGATATGGTTGATGCTGACGAGGAAGATGGCGAGGGATTAACTGATATAGATTAAAATTCATATTTAAATGAGATAATATTTTCGATATAATATTTCAGTTTAATTATGTTTTGTATTTCATGCTTTTATCTTTTAATTATTTTTTTTTTTTTTTTCTTGTTACTTCAAAAAGTAAAAAATATATATAAGATCTTTTTCTTCCACTTTTTAAACTAAAAGAAAAAAAAAAAATTATCAATTTTGTTATTTTTATTTCTCCTTTTATAGTGAAATTTCTATGTATTTTAAAGCAAAAACAGCAAAAATCCATATCTTTTGGAAAAACCTCAAATGTCTCATTAACTTTTTAATCAATATTTAATTATGCATACTTAAATGATGATATTAGTTATACTTATTCAGTGCGCAAAATGTGGTTCTGTGATTTGACATTTAAAAGATAGTCATATATATTAGTGGAACCATGAAATTCAGTTTAAATGCTCTCCTGAAAAAAAGATCGTTTGTGACATTTGAGGTTTTCATTCCAATTCTTCGATTTGCAAATAGGACTGATTGAAAATAAAAAAGAAATCCACTATTTATAGAGCTTGCCATAGCTCAGAATAGAGCACTCAGAAATTGTCACCAAGGCAGCGAGTAAGTGAGTGGCAGGGGGTAGCGAGCAAGCTACCGAGGGGCAAGCAAGTGCGTGGGCGTGTGTAAAAAAAGGAGTAGACCTGAACTGCGCGTGCAGACAATCAAATGCAGATGAATGTTGTTACACGGGACTGCCCCTCGGAATGGGGGTGAAGCCCCTTCTCTTTTAATCACCCAAAACCCTACCTACAACGCCATCTCTTTCACTCATATGTTAGTGGCCGCACCTACGCTTCCGCCTTATGTGGGAGTGTTTATCATTCGAGGCCCAGTGATTAGGGGCTGAGACCAGCGACTGAGCAAATCTTCTAGTTCATGGACCACACCTAATTGCAAGAACTCAAGAGTATGCTCAGAGAAAAATTAATAACTTTAGACGAATATGTGGAAGCATTCAAGAAACAGGTAGCTTTGTGAATTCAACAAGATGCCCCAACTCTCTAATTCATTGCACTAAGACTATCCACACCAAAATTGAGCTCACCACCAAGACCGCCACCACCCTAAACAACAAGTACACCCATATTGGCTCTACCACCAAGACCACCCATAACCAATATAACAAAACAATAAAGACCAACTGCACCCAGAGAAACCAGCACACCCAAATCGAAATCATCGCTAGTATCCAAAACGGTCAAACTACGAAGACCACCAGCACCCAAAGCAATAATGGCACCCGATTCGGGCCCACCACCACAACCAGCCACACAAAAATTTACCCTACCACCTACATCAATACCCCATCCTGAGACAATCTCTGATTAGATATTTGAGGCTTCGGCTAAGACGAATAGCGATGAAGATGTGATCAAGTTCTTCAGAGAGTCAGGATTTGAGTGGGATGATTCTGTGAGAGAGGCAACTGGAGAACAACCCAGAGGGCTACCTTCATTAGAGCTTAACAGCAATACTAACCTAATGAAGAACTATATAGACACAATCCCACTAGTTAGTAGCTAGAGTCTGATGTGCTCGAGCTGCTTAATATGACCTCCCCCCCCCCCCCCCCATAACTGTATTTTTAGAAAAAGTAGTTGAGGAGGAAGGGCTGAAAGTCTTGATTGTCCTTGAAGTTGAAATGATAAAGGGAGGCTTTGAAATTGCCAATGTCTATGTTGATGGCTATGATCCAACTGAACTGATCCTTAACAAAAATGATATCACTGATATGCAAGTGAGATCCAGGGAAAAGATCATGGTCAAGTTGGAAGTTTTCATATCTTATGGATCCATATGGATCCATAATATATGAAAAACCCCAGAGGACTGTGATGCTAGAGATCGGTAAAATTACGCTGAGATTTGTGAATGAGCAAAGGCAGGTGCCATTCAAAATCCAAGTCGACTTTGAGTGCCTTAACGTGCCAGTAGAAGGTGCATAAGCTAATCTAAAAAAGAACTCGACCCGCTTGATTGTGAAGCAGGTCCTTTGCAGCTATTGCTATGTGAGAGTGTGGAACGCTGGGGGAAAAAAGGGCCCTTTCCTGTTCCATGGTGAGGACGCGGTGGAGCACTTCTTTGATGACCTCAGAACTAAGCTGGTTGAGATAAACGAGATCTTCTCTAACCCAGAAAAAAAATATAATGAACAAAGAAAGTAAAGTCTCATTCGCAAGAGTTGTAGACTTTTATATCTGCAGTTCACCATTGGGCGATGACACAGTTTACGATCACTGTCACGTTACGGGAAAGTACCGAAGCGCCGCTCACAAAAAATGCTCCCTATCCAATTAAGAAAAACATAGCTGCTTATCCAATCAAGAAAAACAAAGAAAGCTGCCTATCCTATCAAGAAAAACAAAGGTTGTCTTCCACAATCTGCGGGGCAACAACGGGCATCTCATCATGCAGGCTCTTGGTAAAGATATGTTCCGCGGTAAATTTACCTGCATCCCAAACAACATGGAAAAAGGACCTTCTCAAATGGCTAGCTGACCTTTATCGACTCTATGCAGTTCATGATTTCCTTGCTCGATTCTCTATCGAAGAATCTGGGGCTGAGGGAACTAAGGATCATGAGGAAAGGCTTAACAAAAGCCAATCTAGGGTCTTCTGCGGCGCAATGGGGTCTATGCCTATGAGCATGTTAACAACTTTGACAGGTTCGACGAGACTTGTCTACCGCCCAAGGAGGCATTATACTCCAGACTTACCGTGAATTGGATAAAGTATAAAGACTATCCCAGCTAACACAAAACGTTCAAGAACGTTCGTAGAACGTTAGAAACGTTCTTAGAACGTTCTTAGAACGTGCCCAACCGTTTCTAACGTTCTACGAACGTTTCTTGAACGTTTTGTGTTAGCTGGGATATCCACGCACAAAATGTATGGAGAGCCCTCAAATGTAAGAACATGGGCGACTATCATGTCGTCTACATCGAGATTGATGCGAAGCTGCTGGCAGATGTATTTGAGAAATTCAGGAAGACATCGATAAGCAACTATGGTCTTGACCCAGCCCACTACCTCACCGGGGATGTCATGGGACGCTGTGCTTAAAAAGTCGAGTTGAGCTCGAGCTCCTCACCCAGCTAGCCTATACAGATGGGTCCCGTACGGTATTGAACCGGGGATCTGGTATGGTTTTTATCCGGGTTATGGTACCGGGAGTCAGACGGGTCCCGTACGGTATTGTACCGGGGATCTGGTATGGTTTTTATCCGGGTTATGGCACCGGGAGTCAGACGGGAACCGTACGGTTTTGCAGGGGGTTAACACCACATATCGACTGTTTTAGAATTTATCTCAGGGATGAAGTTTGAAATTGCCATTTTGTTGTGTGAAAATTTTTGCGATATTTTGTTAATATAATATTTCTTTTACGCTTTAATGTTGTTTCTTTTTCAAATAGTGGTATATATTTTCTTGCATATATTTTCCAAATATTTCCATAAAGTTATTCGTTTTCAAATTACTATTGTCGGATAAGAACAATTTTTTTACTGTTTGATTATAGTAAAATATATTTGAGGATAATTTTTTTGCTAACAGTATTTTCGGTATTTTAAGTTCATTATGCTTTCTTTATGTTTACAATAACTATTTATAGATAATTCTATGTTGATTTTTGCAAATTGATTGAAACATTAAGTTGAAAAGACTGGTTTTTAGTTGTCTGAGATACTGTAATTAAACTACGCGCGAAAGCAATTACAAAGAGTGGACATAGCGCAGTTCCCTTAAAATCCTATAAACATACTTTGAGCGGTATTCTTATGGACATATTTGAGTTGTTTTGTAAAGTGTAAATTGAAGGCGAATTTTTTGTGGATGGAAGTTTTTTATTAGAAGAGAAAATGTAGAGTTGAAACGTTGCGTTCGCCGCGAGAAAGCAACATATACGTTGTTAATAATTTTTACCGCATATAATTTATAACATTTAATTTATAAAAAAACTATTTTGGTAATTGGGGAATATTTATAACCTAAAAAGATTTTATTACCCTTATACTTTTTTTATATTATTTGTTATTATATTATTATCTATTTATTGTTTGTTAATTAATTAATTTTGTTGAATAACAGAAAAACATTTTGTAAAATTACAAAGACATAAGTAACCTTATTATGAGTTCAGACAGAACAAAACGTAGAAAAACTGCTGCTGAAATAGCAAGAAATGTGAAAGAAGTATTATGCAATGAATCCGAGTTGTTGAACATTATTTTAGTGTTTAACTCTTCTAAATCCAATTATCAAAAATACTTTTTTACCCGAGTCTTCTCCTAAAAATCCCAAAAATTAATGCTGGTCGGATGACAATGTAATTTTACCTTTTACTAACTCTATCATTAGTTTTGAAGAATCTATTGATAACATCGAATGGAAAGCATAGTGCTATAAATAATTTGCTTCAGAATTTGCAAAAATCAAATTTAGGTTTGCCTAAAGATGCTAGAACACTTCTTAGAACTGATCGAAACATTATTACTGCTTCTGAAGCTGGTGGTGAATATTTTTATATAGGAATAAAAAACTGGTTATCTTTGCTCCTAAATAAATCTTCAATTTCATCTGATATTACACAGCTTACAATTCACAGAAATATTGACGGTATTCCTTTATTTAACACCCCAAATGTTTCTCTCAGCTAATTCTTGGTTCGATTGTAGAACTTAAAGGTAACACAATTTATCAAGTAAAACATGGCCTATTTAATGACATCTAAGCAAGCGCAACAGTCTAGCTTGATTGGCCAACGAAGCAAAATCAAATTTTGAGCACTGCAACACTTTCAGATTTTGTTTAGTAAGTATTCACTTCAAATTTGTATGCCCTCATTTAACATCAACGTATTAATCTTGAGTTATTTATTTAGATCACAACATTTAGCCCAGAAAAGTAATACTTGCTAAATGGTGTAATAATAATAATAATAATTTGACATGTATACTGCGGCATCAATATAATTGTTGTATATGTATTTAGGTGCTGCTAAACAGAACTTTGCCACTAAGGACACAACCAAGGAGATGCTTGAGAAGTAACTTTCTACGTGGTTTGGAAATTCACGGGATCGTGGGGAAGGAAGCCGAAAACCGAAAGGGAAGAATGCAACAGAAGTCAATAATGTAATACAAGTTTCTGATGATGCAGTTACAAATGTTAAACAGTGAACAATGTTTTTTGATCTAGCATCAGCTAAGAGTTTACAAACTGTTTGCCATGGTCTAAGTTATGATTTATTGAAAATAGTACACAATGTGATCTGTTTTTCAAGCACTGTATACATTTTACTGGTTTGTCCAGCCTGTAAATATATTTTGCCTTATAGCACACAGGATCTGATTTCACATCCTCTTATTTGTTTAATTCAGTTATGATCGTTGAAAATTTAGTTAACTAATTGTTATTACTTGTAAGCATTGATGTGTATTTCTTGGTATATTTTCAATCAGTTATGACTTGAAGTGATGGATTATTGCGATTTGCATCATTTGTATGTTACATGATATTATTGGTGCATTTTTTGAAAACTTCTTAGTTTATGACTTGTAATTGCTTTTTTTTTCCAATAGATTCTTGCATATAGTTAACCGCTTCTCAGTTTTAATAATATTAATAATAATAATAATAATAATAATAATAATAATAATAATAATAATAATAATAATAATAATAATAATAATAATAATAATAATAATAATAATAATAATAATAATAATAATAATAATAATAATAATAATAATAATAATAATAATAATAATAATAATAATAATAATAATAATAATAATAATAATAATAATAATAACAATAATAATAATAACTAGCAAAAAGCAACCCGTAACACGGGTTATGGTCGGTCTGTCACTTAATTTATAGTGCCTGTTTTCCACTATTTAAAGTTGCGAAACCTTAACTGATACCCTTTCAGAAAAACGCATTCAAATTGAAAAAATTGAACCATCTGTAAAATTAAAATAAAAAGTATGCGGAGGTAAAATGATTCACCAATTATTTAACATTGAGAAATTTACAACTGACATAGATCATATCAGTGTAAGGCAGAACCATTTTGCTCGATACTAAGTTCAACACAATATGTTTTTAGTTACTAACACAAAATAATAACACTTTATCATGCTTTAAATAGACGAAAAAGTAAGGCTATATTCTTGTTATATTTTTTATAACATGAACTTTAATTAATAAGATTAATATTAAGCGAACGTAAATTATACATGATTTATTAATTTTTTGGTATTCCCTTGATACATTTTTCTTTAAAACAGGAAATTGTCTTTAAAACGTTAAATGCACACAACCAAATAAATTTATTAAAAATAACTGACCATTACTATATACGGCACTAATCTGACCACTTTTATATACTCAAGTGTACTAAGGCAGGAAACCAGTTTTTTTCTAAAAAAAAAAAAGCCGATAGTTTTAGTTAAATTCGATTGGTTGTTTCGTTAATAACTTATACATACCGCGGTAAGCTTCGGTGCCGAGAACTTTACAGTTTAAGATTATGCATACCGTATTTGGCGTCAATAATTTCTTTTGTGTATATAAGCAATTTTTAAAAAAAAGTTCTGTTGCAAATGACGCGTAAGATAATTTATATAATAAATTTACCGAAAACTACAGCCGAGAATATTGAGGAAATATGACCGAGTAAAATACAACCGAGACTCATTTTTATTACATTTGTCTTTGGCGCAACCGAACCATAACTTATTTATAAATTTTTATTACTTTTTAGTGAATACGATTCCAAAATGTTCACATAAAGTACGTGACAAACCTTTTCACTTTAGCGTTTGTTATAAAAAAAAGGCAAAGTTTTCTTATTGCAAAACAGAAAAAATTGGGTTTTTTTTAATTTGTGAGTTGCATGGTAACTTGAAAGACTTTGTCACGATGAGGTTATATGTATCAAAGCTCAACCGATTTTCTGAAGTTTATTTTAGGCAAAAATGAGTCCGAGCCTTTGTGCGCGAACATGTTTTGCAGAAAATATTGGGTTTGTTCTAACCCCAACTCTGTCCTGGAGGGTGCTTATAAAATATATATTTTAATTGCATCAAAAAGTGCATTGAAAAACCTTTCCAACGATACCAAATATGTTGCTTTTTTTTTTGGCTTTTGAACGAAATATCAACTAAAGCATAAATGCAGTTTTTGCTGAAAAAAACCTGGTTTCCCGCCTTAGTACACTTGAGTATATGTCCTCTGTTTCAATAGCTTTTAGTAAACGGTAATTTACTACCATTTACTTAAAATTCCATTTGTTACTCGAAATTTAATTCTCTTAAATATTTTGACACTAATAAAGGACCTCCCTTCCCCGTTTTTACCTTAATGGTGGTCAGGAGAATAGTTATTTTTATTAAGAGAAATCAAGTTTTTGATGAAGACCTTTTACCAGAATAATGAAATGTAAAACAATGATTTACGTGTATAAGAATTTTTTCTTTTCAATATTTATAAGAATTTAACATATATAAGAATTTTTTCTTTCCTCAAAAGTGTTGCAAATGCAAACTAAGCTAATTAATTAGTTAAAGACCTTATAAAATTTAAAAAACTCGATATTTGAAAAATGCGCTAAACTACAATATTCACCACCCATTTAAAAAGATTCCCTAAATTACGTACAGCGAATTATTTGGCTTAAAATAGAGAAAATTTAAAAAAAATTGAACTAATTGCATACATTTATATCATTTTAACTGACCAAAATTTACAATAAAAGGTAATCAGGTTTTTTTTTATAAATCGTATAAATGCGTCAATCGTAAATCCTAAAGAAAAAAAATGGAATTATGATACTATAATTACAACAAAAATAAATAAATAAATAAATAAAACACCACACAAAAACTGAAAATCGATTTACCTATTTATAGTAACCCATTTTGACATGGCAGTTAATATAAACATTTATCGAAAATGTAACAATAAGATCTGTTTCGAAGTACAAAAGGATTAACAATACTATATACATATACATATATATATATATATATATATATATATATATATATATATATATATATATATATATATATATATATATATATATATATATATATATATATATAAACCAATTTAAGATATAAATTGCATTTTTAGCTTAATGTTGTCTTGGCTTTCAGTAAATAAATAAAAGCAGTAAGTACCAATAATGAAACCACCTATTATTCATTTTTTACAATAGTCACCCACATGAAGGTGTCTATTGTTAAAAATGAATACCAACACAAAACATCACAACAATAACACATAACAATAGAAAATTTACATCCTTGATCCTAAAATCCAGTGAAGATAACAAACCAAATTAAAATATGAAAGGCAAAATTAGAAAACCAATTTAAAGTTAACTATATTTATCTTTTTACTAAACATATTAACACATAAAATTAGATTTGTTTTTATGTTCAATATTAGTTATTCAATTACTTCAAATTTAGGACATGAAAACACCCTACATTTAAAGATCAAGGTTGCATCCTCTCATACACATTACGCTAAACATTAACGGACATTATTATATTTTTATTTTGAGAATAATTAAAAAAGGCTAGACAACACAACCTAGCTCCAAAGCAGTAACTCCGCCTGGCACTAAATGCTGCCAAGTCACAACTCTGCTATAAGTACATCGCTTGGCTAGCAAGGTTATCAATCTTGCTCAACATAATGCCAAATCACACCACTTTGAAAACATGGAAACAATATAATTTAAACATATATACAACTATAAACAAATATGGTTTTATATAACACATTTGATTAATAATCTTTTCAATTTGATGAAGAATAGCTTGTTCAGCAATTAGAAGTGGGACTGAGTGGTGAATGAAATCTTCCATCATAAAAAATTTGTATGTATTCCAGAGATGTAAAGGATTGTCAGGTTCACAAAAGGTAAAAATAATTGAAAACAACTGTCTAATTTTCTTTGGCATATGTGTTAAAACCGCCTTAGAAAGAGTATTCTGCCATTCAGTGTCATCTTGCAACAGACCTTTCAAAACACATGCTTCACGAAACGTTTCAAGGACAATACCATTAACAGTATGCACATCCTCCCAAGATGTTGCTCCTTTTGCTTGCAAAAGTAACAGTCTAAGAAAAAACAATTCTCCAGTTGGATTAACTTTATACATTCTTATTATCACCTTATTACCACCCCTTTGTCTAACCTTCCATTTACAATGTTTATCATCAAATATAAAGTGATAAGGAATGTCTACATAAGAAATGCAATGTGCTCTTTTATTTTCAGTATTTAACTTAAACTATGCCGTTAGGTGTGTATCACGTTGAGCTGCATGATCTTAAGCCATTTGTTCTGCTCCTTTTCTAAAATACAATAATTGATTTTCAGGTAGATGTTTACCAAGTCAGAGCACTTTAAAAACACAGAAAGAACATAATATAAACATATGTACAAACTATAAGCAAAATAAATGTGTTTAAATATGTATATAAAGTTAAATATATACTAAAATAAATAAATACCTTATATACATATTTAAACACATTTTTAAAACAATTATGTAACACATATTATCACATACACAAATAGTAAAAAAACACTTTACATTATTATAAAAACACATTGATAAAACAACTATAAAGCACTTATTACCACACACACATACATATCAAAAAAGCATATATGCAAACAATAAACGTGTGCAAACAAAAATTCTAAAAATGACGCAAGAAAATTTAAAAAGATTCAAAATATATATTTACAAACAATTCTCTTTACCTTTTTTATTTCTCATAAGAACTGTAATCTTCATAACAACATTTAACCTTTACATACAAAACATGTGACATGCGTTGTCAGTGTTGGCACAAAATTTTAATTTTTTTTTTCTAAATTTTCTTAAAAATAACAAAAATAGTTAATAGCATCACAGAAATTTCAAAGTAAAATTAATAATTTTATGGAAACAGCATTAGTATAACTTTAAATAACATCCATACCCCTATTTTCCTTCTGATAACTAAAATAATAAAAACAAAACTACTAAAAAAAAAACTAAAACAAACAAAATATACACGATTTAAAAAATTAAAATCCTTTCTACTTTATCTAATAAAAATTTAAATCCTTTCTACTTTATCTAATAAAAATGTGTATATAACTATTTCATATACTTACTTCAATTATAATATGATATATAATTGATTAAGATGATTCTTTATGTAATATATCTAAACTAATAATTAAATTCCAAAAGGAAAAAAGTTTTAACTTGCTCAAAAGATCTTTCTCCAATGGCCGCGTGCATTTGAAAAACGCGCTCTTTCAAAGCCTAGTAACTAATTCAAAGCCTAGTAACTAATGACGAAACGACGTTAAACGTTAATCATTTCTGTAGTAATTATATTATAGATAATAATAATAATAATAATAATAATAATAATAATAATAATAATAATAATAATAATAATAATAATAATAATAATAATAATAATAATACTAATAATAATAATAATAATAATAATAATAAAAATAATAAAAATAATAATAATAATAATAATAATAGTAATAATAATAATACTAATAATAATGATAATAATACTAATAATAATAATAATAATACTAGTAATAATAATAAAAATAATAATTATAATAATAATAATAATAATAATAATAATAATAAATAATAATAATAATAATAATACTAATAATAATAATAATAATAATAATAATAATAATAATAATAATAATAATAATAATAATAATAATAATAATAATAATAATAATAATAATAAAAATAATAAATAATAATAATAATAATAATAACATTATTATTATTAGTAACAAAAATCACGTATGTCATATTATTTCTAGTAACAAAAATCACGTATGTCATATTCATCAATATTCGAATCATTCGATTAGGAATCTGATGTTGAACAACTTTTATCTAAATCGGAATCGTTCCTTGTCTCTTGTCTGGTGACTTCAGGTTGTTTTAACAGTTTTATAGCTTCTTGATGTAAAGACTTTGCCGGTCTCTAGGGCAATTTCCAGATGGTCGAGAGAAATGGATCTGATGTTCATAAGAACCTTTTAAAAATGTCTCTCATATTCGATTCTCTTAAGCATTTTCTTGAATGATGTAATCTAAAGTTTTTAATGTCCTTATTGCGTTACTCTTGATCCCAACATCCATTTACCTAATCCAACAACCCTAAACCTTCTCCTTCCCCTACCGCTTACTTTCATTAACTAAATAACAAAAAAAAAGTAAATTAAATAGTTAATAGAGATAATTAAAAACTCCACCCTTGCAATAATCTGAAAAATCGGCTCTTTTTAGGAAGACTGAAAATGTTTTGGTCGGGCTCCTCTCTTCTGGCACTCACCACCTCGCGATAGAGATAGCTCGCCATCACATAGTCGTCGAGTCGAGACTTGGATGCTGCGAGGCGAGCTTTGATTTTATCGAGGTTCTCGGCGACCTTCTTTTCGTAGTCTTGCTGCGCATTACTGAGAGCCTCCATGGATTTATTGTGTCGCTGATACCGTGTTTTTGTACTGCGCCTTGGGTGCCAGTGAAAGCTGCCGCGCTGGCAATGACGCTGAATATAGCCATCCCAATAGCTGCCACCATGCTCGCAAGCGCTGTGAGTCTCGCATCGATTTTTCAATTGCCTAGCTTCTAGCTAGGTTGACAAGGACCTATTTCTCATTGACTATTATCTGCCAAGCAAACTTACCGAACATCAAGTAGCCGATCAACTTCCCAGCGTCTCGCATGTCAAACCGCAGCTCACTCCTTGACGCTAGCATAGTTTTCTACAATCCGTTTGAGAAGGGCCGGACTCCAACCTCAACCACTCCGCTGTGATAAACAACGTCAGCGACACTTTTCGTATAGCCAGGTGCGAAGGTAGACATCTTGAAAGCAACCATGCATAGCTATATGCAAAAATATAGCTATTATTACCGATAAAAAACGACTTCAATTGGAACCCAGTGACTCATAAAGACCAGCTTAAAAAAATCTAGGCGCGCACCTCAGGTTTTGTCTAAAGAATACTCTTTTAAGCTTGGTACTGACTGTATGAGGTTTACAGGCTGTCAAGTTGTCATTTTTTTTGTTATGTCATTTTTTTTTTTTTTTTTTTTCATTTTTTTCAATTTTTTCAATTTAACTTAATATTATTTTTAACATTTATTTAATACCTTTAAGAGTTTTAGCTTTCCTGATTTTTGAGATAATTTTCAAAAAGAGTTCAGTATTAGAATTTCTAATAAAGATGTATTTCATTTAAATATAATAAATTACGGAATTGCGTACTTTGTTTACTAAGGTCATGGCACTCCCTACCATGAAGAAGCACCAACCATGGTTTTTGAAAAAATCAGTAAATTTTTTTTTTTAAATCTATTTTTTTAGTATTGTTTTATACAAAACTAACTTATTTCACTAACAATATGTTTTTAAAAAGATATATTTTTAAAGATTTGAGATGTTTTTTAAACCGCAAATGATTTTCTATTGCTTTCTTAAGAAAATCTTTAACAGTAAAAAAAAGTTTGTGTAGTTTTGTTATGGCTTAAAATTTATATAATATTTTCGATAAAAGTTTAAAATAGTTGTAAAAACATTGAATATGTTAAATCTTATCAGAAAATATTAGTATTTTTTTATAACATCGTTTAATCATTTACACGGTAGGTGATTACGAAAATTATAATAGTTAGCACTTACCTTTCATAAAAATATTTTTTCGGACGTGCTTTGTTTTGTGAAGTTTTCTCTCTAAAAAACCATTAAGTTAAACTAAATTACCAGTTAAAGATAATTTAACCCTAGGGAGTATTTATTTGATATAATTTTATGTTTCAGCAAAAAGTTTAATGTTCCTGAAAGTACCTTACGCGACAAGTTATCTGGTAAAAGCCAACCCAAACGGCAAAACTCTGGCATTAAATCATCTTGGAGAAGAAATAGAGAATGAATTGGTTGCTATATTATGCAGTGCGCTAACATGAGATTTGCGATAACAAAAAAGTTGTTAATTAAGGCAGTACAAAAAATAGTTAAAGGGCGAGGTATAAAAACACCATGTAAAGATGATATCCAAAGCAAAAACTGGTTTTACAAATTATTGCGCCGTCATTAGGAATTATCGTGTTTTTTTACTAATGTAATAATATCTATCAATAAAAAAAAAGAGCAGAGCATATTAGTAGAGCTAGAGGTCTTATAACTGAAGCATCGATAAGAAAATGGTTTAATGAGGTGCATGAATTATTAGGCGATGATGCGCAATACCTTAATGATCCAACTCGTGTTTTTAACTTAGACGAAACTGGTTTTGACTTAGCACCAAAAACTGGAAAAGTAATTGGTATTAGAGGAAGAAATGTTTATGAAGAATGCAACAACAGCGATAACCTTGCAACTCTATTTAAAAAAAACTCTTAATTAAATGCAAATGGTGAATTTGCACCATCATTAACATTGTGCAAATATGCTCTAATGCCAAAAACTATTGCTGCTACTGCACCACTAGGTTGGGGTCTCGGTAAAAGTGACAACGGCTGGATGACTGCCGAATTCTTTTATGAGTCCTTCATAAATGTGTTAGTACCTTATTTGAAATCTATTAATACACAATTACCAATATATATGTTCATGGATGGACATCGCTTGCATATGTCTAAAGAGCTAAGGATGTATTGTTCTTCGGAAAGAATTTATTTGATTTCGTTATTTCCTAAATCTACACACATCTTACAACCTTTAGATGTGTCAGTTTTCGGACCAATGAAAAAAAAATGGCAGAACATTTGTCAGCAATTTGAATTGGATAACGATTTTAATGAAATTTGCAGAGAAAATGTACCAATGTTGTTGAATAATTTTGTTATAGATCCAAATATGAAAAAAAGTATTATTAACGGATTTAGGTCGATAGGAATATTCCCATTTAATGCGAACAATGTTCATTATAAAAATTTAATTCAACATGTTAAATTAAATTCTACAATTGATAGAAATGAAACGAATCTTTCAAGCCATAATATTATGGGAAACATATTTGAAAAAAACGTTGCACTTGAAGTATTGCTCCAGTTTGAAAAAATTGGAAATAAAGAATGGGGAGGAAAAACTGACTCCAGAGAATCATTTAAATTTTTAGAAAAAATCTTAAATTTAGCGATAGCTCCAAACAAACCATAATTTTAATAGAAACCAATTATAATGTATCGAATAATGAAATCGATAAAGAATTGTATTTAGATATTAGCAGTAGGCAAAATGAAATCGTATCTAGTAATGTTAGCGAATTCGGAAAAAGCATAAATATTAATGAATGAGGCGAAAGTAAATCAGCAACAGATCCAACAGATTCAAATAAACAAATAATGAAAGATGTAAATCTATTACACGATTTTCTTTTATGACCAAAACAACCAATCATGAAAAAAAGGCTTAAACAAGTTAAACGATTACCGAGCGTTGTAACTTCATCCAAATTGTCAGAGATTCAAATAACTAAAGAAAATGCAAAGGAAGAAGAAGATATCAAAGAAATTGAACATAAAAATAAAGCTACTGAAAAAAAAGACTTGAAAGAAAAAGAAAAACAAGAAGAAAACAAGCTGTAACAAAAGAAAATGAAAATAAAAGGCAAAAAAAAAACATTTAAAAAAAGAATTTAAAAAGAAAAAAAGTTTAAATTCAGAAAAAAGCTTTGGTGGATAATTTTAAAATCAATGTCTTCTTTGTTTTGTAACCATGTTAAATTTATGTATTTATTTCTTGATTTCAATATAAAACTAAAATTAAAATATACGATTTTTTTCATACACGGTAGGTGAAAAATCGATTAAGGTAGGTGGTGCTTTATCACGGTAGGTGAAGAAACGTACTGGCTCATACAAAAAATTAAAAATAACATTTACTCAAATTCGAACTATATAATTTAGCTAATTGAATTGGGTATAAAATATCAATTCGAAAATCCTAAATAAAAATCTGTTATGGCTTTGGAGTTCAGAAGTTTTGAAGTTAAAAGTTTTCTTAAAGTCGCGGTAGGGGGTGCCATGACCCTAATTTAAAAAATTTTTTTTGTGTTAGATAATCAATATCATTAGGTGGCATGATATTCTTTTAGATATTACGATTGTGTTCTTTGTTTTCTGAAATTCTACTTTCATGTTAATATTAAGTTTATTTGTCTAGAAATAAAAGTGAAAAAAAGGTTTTTTAAGTAAACCAGAAAGCAGTAGGTGCAAAGTTTTAGTAAAGTTACTGATTTAAAACTGTAATTTTTTGTATAAAACTCATAAATAATGGTTAAATGGGCTGATGTGTGGCTGGAAAACTAAAATATGAATTAAGTCAAAATCATATTATGGGCTGCGAAAAAGAACTCAAAAAATACTGTTTGTTAACTATGTTCAAGTGAATTAAAATACAGCTCAGTTGGTTTCCAAGCTCTTTTTTTAGCATTCTTCTAAACCAAAACATAAATCAGTGTCTGATATTAGTTTTTAAACACAGCTCGCCATTTAAAACTAGATTAAAAAACAAACTCTGTTGGAGGAAAAAAATCGTAGTTAGAAAATTCTACTAAGGATAAAGTTCAGCTGCAGAAGGCATGTGGCTGTTAATTGTTGCTAAGAATGACCTTGCCTGAAGGCAATGTGATAATGCATCAGTAGTATTTCAAAGGATATTTTCAGATGGTAAGATTTGTCAGGATTTTACCATGAGTTTCCAAAAAGCTTCATATTTTCAATATGGTCTTGGACCATTATTAGAAAAATGACTTTGTGCCAGTTTAACCTCAAACTTACTTGATGTTTGCTTAAACTTTTACATTGATATTTGATGAAGCAACTACCACATACCGCTGAAAACAAATTGATATTTTGGTCGCTTTTGGTTAGAAGAGGAAAACCAAGTTGTCACAATATATTTAACCTTATTTCTCTTTGGGAGAGCAACAGCTGAAGATATAATAAAAATGCTGGCATCTTTATGCCGCATTAAAAAATAAAACTTATCATGGGATCGTTTTTTTGATATTTTAACAGATGGTCCTAACTTCAACAAAGCTTTTTGGAAATTGTTGAAGGAGGAGCTTTGTAACAATTATTTAAATGGTTTGTTACAATTTGTAAGTCGTACTTGGCACTAAGTGCACAATTCATTTCGAAAAGCAATTATGGTTTTAGGTGAGGATGTAGAGCAGATACTATTCGATCTACATGCTTGGTTTAAGGTAAGGATTTTATTGTTAATAATAATTTTATTTCCCTTTTTATACAATCATAACTTTTATGTCTTATTGTAACTAGGAACTCGAGGTTCAAAAATGATAGATTCCGGGACAGATAAAAACTTTTTTTTTTCTCTATGGAGTTCAAAAGTTCCTATCATTTTCGGAGCCATTTTTTTACACTCTTACTCTAGAGTCAAGGTAAAATTAGGGAATTATTGACTTTAAACCCTAGAGTATTTCTTGGGACTTTCCGTCCCTGGTTAAAATCTATAAATATTAGTATGACTATCTTATTAATTTAAGAATGCACCTGACAAAATTGAAGACTTCAAAATGTTAGCAAAGCCCATTTTTATTACAGATGAAAGTTTGTTTCTTCGCTTTATCAGTACTAGATGGCTTCTACTACACTTAAAAAAGTCCTCTAACAATGGGAAGATATAAAGAAATATTTTTTAGAATGCATTCCAAAAATACATTCCATATTCCACATTTCTTAGTCCTTTGAACTCAAGGTGTAATGTAACTTTACATTTCCAAGTGTAGTAATCATTATGAGCGTATTTTAGTCTTACGCATGGTCTTATCTATTGTATAAATCGATATTTCGTATGTATTCAGTTTCGAACCATTGATTTCTTTTAAGGTTTGAATTTTTTTAAGTGTTAAATTAATGGCGTTATCTGTTACAGTCCTATTCATCGCGCAACCGGATTTTTTTGAGGGGGCCTATTTTTGTACGGCTAGAGGGAATTATTTCTTCATGTTCAAATTAGTTTTAAAATGAGAAAATGTAATGTCGTATATCTTATATTCCAAACTATTGTTATATGCGATGACGTACACTTATGATTTAAAGGTGGAATTTGAGAACTAAATTAAAGCAAATAATGTATTTTTTAATTTCAGATTAAATCTATGTATCATGCCACAAAAATGTTGTATGTATGCTTGTCAAATTAATTCTCAAAGTGAAAAAAATATATTGACTTAAGCTGGTAAAGTATCAGTATATGGATTTTCAAGTAATAACGTTAAGCGTGAAAAGTGGATAAAAGATATTCTTAACTCTAACCTTCACCCAGTTCACTCTAAACTCTGTTTTAAATAAACATGTTTTAACATAAATCTACAGTGTCCTCAAAAAAAAAAATGGGACAGGATGACTTTTTTGTTAAAAGTCATAAAAATCAATGTTGTATCACTTTCAAAAATTTCTTTTCTTAATTGTAAAATTAGAACGATTGAATCGGTGAATCTTAGAAGGGCGGAAGTCACATGTTTTACAAAATTTACCTTTTTGCAAAGTTGTATATTCAAAGAATAACTCCATCATTTTGTGTTAAAAAGGTGTCTTTCAAAAGTTTTCTCTAGCCTCTAAAAGTTTAGGTTTTTTGTTGATTTCACCCCTTTATACGAAAAACAAGAAACTTTGCGTTGAAGAAAGCAGACCAAACGTAACCTCACTTTGTTGTTTTGATTGTACAACAGCGTGGTAAATAAAGTTGATTTATTACGTTTGATCATTTTAATAGTGACTTAAATTGATTAACTGCTTTTTTAAATTGGTGATATTGGTAGTGAGTCCGTTCATACAAGTTACAAAAAAAAAATAGGAAACCCAGATGACTATAAAAGGAACAAGATTAAGAAATCTAGGCTTACTGGTGTTGCATATGAAAACCACAGGGAACAAAAGTTGATGCAAAGTCAATCGGAGATTCACGCAGGTAAGAGATAATATACAATAATTTTTAATATCATGACAGGTTTATGCCATATTGTATTTCAAATTTAATTCGTCTAAAAGTTAGTCAGATTCAGGCTCTGTAATTAATAGTTGGCCTATAGACCTAGATTGTTGATTGCTTATTTAGGTCGTAAATATTTGCAGGCCGAAGACAATAGAATGACATTAAATTCTATTTTGTTTCCTAGACTAGGCTTAAATTCTATTTTGTTTCCTAGAATAGAAAACTATAACTTTTTTTATAAAGTAAAATTACATCATAATGTTTTTTTTTCAGTTGTTCAAGAAAGTGTTTTGAATCTATTGGCAAAGACAACCTCGATGATGCATTTATAAATCTCTACAGCCAGTTCCATACAAAAAATGAGCAGGATTCATTATTACACGGCTTGATTGACATTACAGATATTGTGAGGAAGAGGCCTGGTTCATGAGATAGCAAAGGAAATAGTCGTGATGCCAATGAAGATACTGTACAAAAAAGAAAAAGTAACGGTGGAAATAAAAAGGAATTTAAATACCATGTTTTGATCGGAGATGAATGAGTACAGGTATGTGTTGTGGCATTCTTATCAACATTTTCTGTGTCAGAAAATAGGGTTCGGAGAGTAGGGGGTTTAAAAATGTATGGAAAAGCAGTTAAAAATTTGAGAGGAGTATATAGGACTAACATTACCAGTCATGATATACCAGCTATGGTATACGCTCACATAGACTCCTTTCCAAAAAAGGAATTTTTTGAGTGAAGATTTGAATATGAAATAAATGTATGAACTATTCTTAAAAAAAAATGAAGGGGTATAGTTCGGTTACAAGTCCTATTATAACTACTGCAATGAACAATTTCATTTACGTTTCCGGCAACATCAAGTCGGCACATGTTGCATATGCGAAGAGTTAAAGCTAAAGATAAAGTCACCTCACCTCAATGAAGTTGCTAAGCAAGCAGCAGTAACTGACTCGGCAGTACATGACAGAGGAGCAAGGAAATTTTACCAAGCGATAAAAGAAGATGTACAAGACGCTAGGGAAGAAAAAAATTAAATGTTTTGCCCCTAGCCGGGGGGCAAAACATTTAATTTTTTTCTTCACTAGCGTGGGGGGGGAGGGGGAGAGGGGAGGGACAAAAGAAAAAACATCACTTTTCAAAGCTATTTATGGCCCTTACTGACTATAAGTGGATTAAAAAGGTCAATCAATTTTTCCCAATCAGAGGGCACAACTTTTTGCCCTGTGACCGTGAGTTTTCAATTATAAAACGAGAATTAATAAGGCATGACAGAGCGCACAATAGGGTCCGTCAAAAAAAAACGAAAGTCATCTTTGAACATACCATGGTTTCTTTTATTATGAATTTAAGTATTAGTAAGACCCCTGGAAAATTTCACACTCATAGGTGCACTGCTAAGCCCTGCACTTTAGGTTTGAAAGTCACATTTTTATATAAGATATGGTGGCGTTGTGATCAGGGGTTCGAAAAAAAGGTCCGAAACCTGTTGCAAAAATAGCATGGTATTTTAAATGATATATTTAGGTGTTAGTAAGACCATGGCCTACTGTAATTATACGGCCTGATTTGTTGCATTTTCCGGAAAAAATTAAGAGGCCAGTTTTTTTACGGCAAATGTTTATTTTATTAAAATGGTCGAGGAAAACTTAAGATTATCATCATGTAATTACAATATGCTATACAATATTTTTCGCTAACTGATTCCCTGTTTCAGTATATTCCGATAACATATGAAATACTGAAATAGGCTTTCAAATAGCTATGTATCAAAATGCTACTAAATTAAACTTACATATTGCAAAGACTACTTACAACTCTTATGAGGAAATAAAAACAAAGGTTTGTAATTTTATATATATTAAGGATTTGAGAAAAAATCTTATTAGCACTAGCTATCAGTTCTTTGTCTTTTTTTAAACTCTTTTACTTGATCTTTTCTTACAGAATCTGTAGTTTCTTTTTGTAAATTATTATAAAAAATATTAATGACAATTCGAGATCCATATTTAATTCCCCATTCTTGGTGTTTCTCGCATGTAAAATCAACACTGCTATAATAAATCTTAAAAATTTGTTCTGCAAAACTTTTAATTGATAAAGAATAACTGCAATGTTTGATTAGAATAGGAGAAATAATATCTAGAATACTAAAAAGATGACAAATAAAATCAGACAAGGATTGACTTGGACATATAAGTCCACCTCTGGATAATATTTTCAGATATTCGTTATTAAGAACATCTTGGTCTGTAGAAACCATTTTTTGACCACAAGATAGACATTTAAATCTTTTTTTCAATTTTTTAGCAATGTAGCCTGCTATAGTAACAGCAACTTCCATGCTATCTTCAGAAAGCTGACACTCTAATATCTCTGAAGACAACAATGCAATATCTTGCATAATCTTTTCTAAAGTAGAGTATTCAAATGTTTGATAAATATTTTCATCCCAGAAATTAATATCTTCCTTTAGAAGACTTCTTACTGCCAAAATTTTTTCACTGTTGCAAACTTCTAAAAGACTTACAAGAAATCGACCACCGCTCATTTGTCTATACTTACTAAAGCGTGGCTCCAAAGGATCACTTTGTAACCTGGAAGTAAGAACAAATGTGTAGCTTTCTTCAAGCAAATCATCAATAAGAGATGCAGTTGCACGTAATGTTGTGATAAGAGCATGAGAAGTTTGTTTGGTTAAAGTAAAATATTCACATGTTGACCAAATTTCAATCCAATTTGCAATTTCTCTATAAAATGTGGGTTTTTTATCTCCTTTTACAGCAGCATTGCCGAGCTGATTGGATGTATTAAACACCTGCTTTGAATTAAGTGTGATAAATAACTTATGAAACAATGACAAAAATTGTGCTGCATCATTTCTTTCAGGAAAATAACTTAGTATTGCAGCTGTAGTTGTTTCATCAAGAATTGCTAATGCAAGGTTAACATCTTGTTTATTGTTTCCAGGATGAGTGACCTGATAATTGATTTTCCTCGCTTTTTTCAAGTTTCCATTTAATAATTGGTCTTTTTCATAAACTTTATGAAATAAATCCCAAGTAATAAAACCAGCTGGAACTTCAACTTTGTCTCGGAAGAAATCAAACGAAAAAGAAGGAAAAACAAATTTTTTTCTATTCAACAAGTTATTCCTAACATTTTTTATTAAATGGATTATATCATATAATAGATATGTTTTTAAAACTCCATTATAAGCTGGATGATAAATAAATAGTTTTCCATCTCCAGTATAAGATTTCTGTAACTCTGAAAATGCATTAACGTTGGTAGAATGATTATCTGTAACAATAGCTCTTACTTTAAAACCTGATTGGTGCAATGAGGTAATGCACTCATCAATTTTTTTTTTCAACCATGGTCCTGTTGTGCAAACTTCAGGTGATGATCTCACAACATAAGGAATAGCTTTTTGAAGCCCTACAATCATAAAAACAACAACACCTTTATAAAGATTACTTTCTGAATCTTCACCAATATATTTCCCACTTTGATATTGGGCTGCTTTCTGCAGATACATTTCATCCACAAGAAGCACACAATCACTTGATACACAATCTTTTTGTAACTAAACTGTTATAGCTTTATACGCATTTATATCACCACTTTGGATTTTTCTAAGTAAACTAAAAGATGGTAAAGGTAGTTGTTCTAACAATAACTTATAAGACTGTGCTGAAGTGTGACGTAAAATTAGTGCATAGCGTATAATGGATGCAGAATATGGAGGTCTGCCTTGAATAGTATCTAATTTCATTTAACTCTGTCAAAATTGAATTCATATCATTGGCTTTATTTCTAATATAGACAGGAAAATTTTCTAACATACTACAGTTTGTTAATTTGCAATTATGACCACTACGAAACCATTCAGGTAAAGAAATATGATAGCCTTTATATGACAATGAAACATAAAGATCTTTATTTACAGTTATTGACTCAAAAACAATTGGTATGCCTGATTTTTCATCAAAACATAGTTTATAATAAACAACACTATCATGCATTTTTTTAAATGTAAAGCCTGGTGGAGAATGTTGTTCTGTCAAAGAATCAAGATTAATTACTTTATCAACACTTTGAAAATCTTCAAACTCATCTTTTCCTAAATATCTCAAAGTTGGTTTTTTTCGGGGCAACTTTGGAACCCTTAGAGTTGATGATCCACTTATTTCATCAGTTTGAATAGTTGGAACTGGAAGAAGATTCCATTTTAAGGTGCATCTTTTTCCATAATTAATAAATTTGTCATCAAAATGATTAACACAAATAGCTGAATATTTTGATGGAACCCAATCTTTTCTATTAACAAAGTATATCCATCGTTTTCGCAAATCAGATTCTTCAGGAAAATGAAATGTTGACTTTTTCGGACCATTAGAGTAACCAGTTTTGCAGTTTGTAACAACACATTTATTAACCATTTTATTACTAAAACGAATCAAAAAAGTGTAACAGTTATTTTTAAATATAAAGTTCACTTACATTTATTATTGGAATTATCTCCACTTAAACAACATCGCATAAAAAAGCAGTTCGACTATATACAGTAATAATAATAGACTGTCTGTGTGTCTATTTCATTATTCCACTCTCTAATGGAATAGAATGAAACAGGCAATCAGTCAGAATACATTCACATATTAATCAGTTCAGAATATATTACATATTAAATAACTATAAAAGCATAAACCGATGCATGCAAACAAATATTTATATAGTAATTGTTAAAATATTATAATTCAATATTTTATTCAACACCTTTGTATAATATTCACTGGTAAATATATTGTTATTGTTGTTGTTGTTAATAAAACCTTTCATACATAGTTGAAAATTTAAAATAAGCCGTAAGAAAACTGGCCTCTTAATTTTTTCCGGAAAATGCAACAAATCAGGCCGTGTAATTACAGTAGGCCATGGTAAGACCTATGAAAAATCTCAGACTCTTAGGTACACTACTGGGCCCTCCACTTCGGACTTATAGAAACCCCATCTACTAAAAAAAACTTTCCTCAAATTGGTTTTTTATATCCAAAAAAAATTTTCGCAACTTTATGGATTGGTTGCATAGGTGTAACCTATGCAACCAATCAAAAACGTTGCGAAAACGTTATGGATTGGTTGCATAGGTTACATCTAAAAACGTTTTTCAACAACGAATTTGTTGCGATGAAACCTCAATTTTATTTAAGGTCGTATTCGGAAACATTTTTTACTTTTATATTATGAATACGATATGTATGTATGCATGTATTTGTATGTATGTATGTATATGTATGTATGTATGTATGTGTGTGTGTGTCTGTCTGTCTGTCTGTCTGTCTGTCTGTCTGTCTGTCTGTCTGTCTGTCTGTCTGTATGTATGTATTTATGTATGTATGTACACACACACACATACATTTGTAAATATAGAAAGTTTTCGAGCTTCTTAGCCTCTTAAATTGTCTTGCTTTAAAAGACGAACGCATAAACTAGGGTGCATTTAGCTACATTAACCAATTAAAATTTAAACTCGCACATAAGAAAGATTTATTTTAGAAAATTATTGCTATGAAAAGTTATCTTCACAAAATGATTTGGTTTGCTATATCGATTTGTTAGAGTTAGATGATGATGTTGTTTGGACAGTTTAACATTTAGGCTCACCTGGTCTATACGGAGCATGTTTTAGACACCTCTCCATTGCATTTCTTATTTGATTTTCGTTAGTCTCTTTAAAAGTGTTTTGAACAGCGGCTGAAAACATATATAAAGTACTTATACTTATCAAAAGATAAACTATTATTTTAAAAAAAAGAGTAAACTCTGTAACAGAAACATAAAACAAACAACTTTTTAAAATTGTGCACATAGCAAATAGTCTCATTTAAAAACAGTGTAAAATAAAAAATACACATATTAGTTAATTTGGAAATTTAAGTAATAACAAACTTCTTTATATGCAAACAAAACATTATTATACCTATAAAAACTAAACACTAGATAATTGGTCTCGAGTCTCGATTTCTCGTCTGGTATCGGTGTGATACCTTACAGTATCGGTATCGAAATCACGCAATACTGGTATCGAAAGTATCGTTAATGTTGGTACCGTTCGGTATCGTTTGGTCTCGATGCGATACTTTACAGTATCGACTTCGGAATCACGCGATACTGGTATCAAAAGTATCGGTTATGTTGGTATCGTTTGGTATCGCTGCGATACCATACAGTATCGGTATCGAGATCATGCGATACCGGTATCGAAAGTATCGTTTATGTTGGTATCGTTTGGTCTCGGTGCGATACCTTACGGTATCGATATCGATACTAGTATCAAAAGTTATCGGTTATGTTGGTACTGTTTGGTACGGATATTATCATTTGGTATTGCAACTCGGGTCATCATGAGAACTTTCATGTTGTTTTTATAAACAATTTGTAATTTGAAATAGCAAATTCGTATAGTTAATCAGATATATATGGCTCATTTATTATAAAAAAAAAAAAGTTCTCCAAGCTGATGGTATGACATCATGTTTATCATTTAATTACGCATCTGGTATCTTTGTTTTAATTTAAATAATTGTGTGGTACCACTTCTGTATTTCAATTTCTCATCTGTTATCCTTATTACAATTTTTTCTACTGTGATTAAAAGGAAAGAAAAAATTTTTTCAACATTTATTTCTGGATTATATTTTTACAAATTATTAAATTATGTTAAACGATGTGTAAGGGCGGACAAGAAGGTAAGGGAGAGGAGGTGGTATTCGGGGTAACTACCCCCTTCCCCTACCTAAGAAACGTCAAACTTCAAAATATTATTGACAAAATTAAAAAATAAGAAAAAATTAAAAAAATTTATAACCATTCAAAAAAATATAGCTAAGCACTACTTACTAAGTATTTTTTATACTTTATCTCAAAAGGTAATTGCCGGCACATTATACTTTATCTCAAAAGGTAATTGTCGGGAAATAATTCTAAAATTAATTACCGGCCGTATTATTGTTACATATAATAACTTAACTAAAGAAGAAGGTTCTGTTACATGCAGTGATCACAAACTCAACACTGCACTGCAAAGAACAGTTGAGGGTCTCCCGGAACTGAAAGATGTTTTTCTTAAAGCCAGTTCACTTACTACCAGGCTTCATAAACCGACAGCCTTCAATGCTTCGTTGAAAGATGCTGGTTCTAGGTTAGATGTGAGTTATCTCAAAATACCCTCCACAGTAACCACGAGATGGAACAGCCATTACGATATGCTGCATGTCATGCTTCGACTGAAGGTTCCACTCAAATACTTTCGCGATACAGAAGGTGATGATTGGAAGAAAACCGTATCTACAGATGAGCAGTTCCTACTCTTTGAAGCTATTGTTCCAGTGCTTAAATCTGTTAAAGAATATCAGTTTTTTTTATCTTCTGACACAGGAGATCCGAATTAAAATGTCACTGTGGAAAGTAACAGCACTCATCAACTTCATCGAGAAAAAAATAATTATGTTACTCAAGGAAACAACAAATTAGCAGAAAAGGTCTTGGAGGACTTATTATTAGAACTAAATAAGAGATTCCCAGACAAAGGTCGTAAATTACCCGCATTTGCACTAGGACATTACCTTCATCCATTTTTTCATGGACATCTTCTTGATGTTGACGATGGAAATATTCAAAAACTGGTTGAAAACCATCCCATAACCAAAGAATACTTTGAGAATTCTTCATTGTCTGTCTCAAGCTCCAGTAATAACAACGGCAGTAACGATTCCGTTGCTGATAATGCACAAGGTTGGGAGGAAAATGAGTACAATATTATTTTAGCAAAGTATAAGGAAGATACTAATTCAAACCATTTACACGAAAACCATCCTATTAAACTTGAAATGGAAAAATACCAAAAAACAATAAGATCCAAAAATGCAGGAAAAACTGACACCTTAGCATGGTGGAACCAGCATGCAGCGTAACATCCTATCCTTTCGGGTGATGCAAGATCTTGGTCGGCAACTCCACCAACCTCTGCATCATCTGAAAGAGCATTTTCTGCTTCTGGCCTTGTCATCACTGATCGTAGATACAATCTCGATAGTGACAAGGCAGATAAGCTTGTATTTATAATGCAGAACTATTCCGCTCTTGAAAATTACATTAAAAAATGGCCCATCGAACAAGAAAATGATAGTGATATAGGACATGAATCAGACTTATATTTGTCAATATTAATAGAAGAAAACCCTAAAATACCAACGAAAGTACGGCAAAGGAAAAAACAACGAATGGACGATAGCCAAAGTATTGTAGATTATTAAAAAACTATAAATAAATCACTAAAAAGCAATTGTACTTGTATTTTGTCAATAAAAAATTCAATAAGTCATGTTTTAATTTTTTGTTTTTTTGTTTTATTGAGAGTCTCGATTCGAGACCATGCGATACTATACGATTCTTTTTATTATCGGTATCGTTTGGTATCGAAGCGATACTGATAGTATCGACATTGGAACATAAGCGATCCCACACGATGCGAGACCTTCCTTCTCGGTATCGACTTACACGATACCGATTATCTGGTGTCTAATAAGAACAGGAAAGACTGCCATTTCTTGGAAAGTGATTTTATTCTTTGTTTTTCCTTTGACACACAGCTAGCTCATTACCCAATTACTCAATAATCTAGAAATTATAATTTATCAAACTTTAAAGAATTATGATATGATAGTTAATGTAATAACATTTTGTACAATAATAAACACAATAACATAGTAATAACTTCCTGAATTTAATATCCATACCGCTTCATCATTGCAAATACCATTGCATCTGCATCATTACCACGAACACGTGAAAGCTGCTATAACTATTATATGCAAATACATTTGCATACAAATAAACACTTTAATAAAAGTAATTTTTATAATTAGTAATGCATTAAGGGGTTGTCCATAAATTACGTACGCCAAAAATTTTGAAATATTGACCACCCTCCCCCCTGTTGCCACGCGTACTTTTTAGTCTCCTCTCCCCTTTGAAAAGTACGTACGCTTTTGAAGTACCCCCCTCCCTTCTCTTTTCTCTTCATGAGTTGAAAAGTTAATTTTTATAAAAAAAAAATATTATTTAAGAAATTTAAATATTAGGGATCGTCCATAACGTACGCTGGGCATGAGTAAAAATAGTAAGTCATCAAAAAGGGTGATATTCTTTATATTTCAAAACGTTCCATTTGATTAAAATAATTGCTCAATACTTTTTAATATGAAATATAAAAAGAATTTTGGAATTTCTTGATATTTCAATTTTTAATAAATTAGCGCGATAACAGTCTTGCGAAGGGTAACAAGTTTAAAAGTTAAAGTTTTAAAGAACTGTTAAACTTTAAATATAAATTTTTAAAATTGTTATGTAAATCTTATTTTTTTACAATTTTTTAAAATTCATTTTGTAAAAAATGTTTTTTAATAAAAATAAGATACTGTAAGTTATTTCAAAACTAAACAAACAACCCCCGTTTGCATTTATTGTAAATTTTAGTTGTGCTTTAAAATAGTAAGTTAAAAGTTATTTTGAAGGCGGAATTATTAAAATGGATAATAGTGAAAAGTACAAAATTATTTACCAACAAGTACCAAAAGCTATGCCACAAAAAAGTAAACAGGAGCAACAGAAAGAAGCTGATAAGTTTTGGTATAAAGTTAATCATAAAGAATTGACGTATGAATCAGTTTTAAAAGAACTCACACGAAAAACGATGGGAAGTAAAGGTCAGTTGATGTCTTTTTGGTCTAATGTTAAAACATCAAATAATCAATCTATTGCAGTGAAACTTCCTCTCATAAACGAAGTATCAGATGAGGGACCAGAAGCTTTGTTAACATCCGATGAAGCAGTCAAAATAGATTTTGTAATCGATAAAACACAAGCTAGTTCTTCTAAATTTGATATTCAAAAAAGTCAAAAATCACAAACGAAAGTACCAATTGATCAGCCGACAAAATCTCATACTCCACAGAAAATTCAAACTGAAATTTTGCAGTTAAAAGAGCAGCTTTTAATATTGGTAAATGTGCGCCGTGCAGGATTGATAACTGACGAACTTAAAATAAAATCGATTTTTGTAGAAAAGCAAATAAAAATAGAACCTCGTCTTAAAAAAATGAAACGCGGGGCAATCCGTCAAAGACAACGCAGAGCAAGTTTGAAACGAACACTTAATGATTTTGTTAATGACATGCCCTACTTAAAATCAAAACTTTCTAAATTCAAAAAAAAAAAAATTTTTAGACCAACTGTAATTGAAGATCAGCCAGATCTTCTTAATGCCATCGTTAATATTGCATCAATAGGAGCCGCTGCTAGCGATCGACGAAGATCGTTGGAGTTACGTTCAAGTAAGACACTTGATGACTTAAATAAAAGCCTACTAACACTGGGTTATTGTTTATCGCGATCTGCAACATATTTAAGGCTGATGCCTAAGCGATCAAACGTACTTGAGGGAATACGTCACATTAAGACAATTCCTCTGAAATCTGGAAAAATAATCGACGTTGATTTAGGAAAAAAAAATTTGCTAAAGCTGCAGAAACTCTAGCTGAGGTATGGTCGGATATAATAATTGATAACTATTCTGTTTATGCTGAATATGTTGAACCTTCCCAACTGTCACCAATACCTGAGCAAGATTCAAAATGAATTGAAAATCACGTAAGACAAACTCAATATTTTTTAATGATTGTTAGGTGTGATGTTCCGAATTGCTGTAAACTTTAGCAAAGTTCCTGGAAAAAAATATTTTCCTCGACGTTTTTTACCAGGTCCAGTTATAATGTCTTATGGTGCTGAAGGAATTTTTATTCCTGTGCCAAAGGTAGCACGAAATATTCCTAAACCTTATTTTTCTTCTTTAGCGCAGCGCTTGGGATACATAGGTTCAAAAATTTTGATGGAAGCTTCCTTTGACTTGTACTGCTCATCAATTTCACAACAAAAATTTGATCAAAGAACTTGCAAAACCTGCAAAATTTATCACGCTTCTAAAGCAAGTATTAAGCGTCACAATGCGTGTTTGGAAACATAATCAACACTACCTCTGAGAAAAATAAAAATGACGATGAATACAATGATACTCGTTTAACAGTAAATGAAAGTAATTCTGATCAAATTCATGCCATCGAAAACATATTTGATTGGATGAAATCACTCTTTGATTTAGATAGATCCCCAACAATTTAAATTAGTTGATTAATGAATACTATATTAACAATTTTGTTAATAAAATATTAAAATGATGTTTTGAAACCTATAAAGACAACAGTTTTTTTAAATTTGTGATTACTTAAAAAAAAATTATTACCCTGCCTTTAAACACAACCTATACTTTAAAGGTACCAAACAAACATTCACACCAGTTTGTTGATTTTAAAAGTTTCCTGTTTCCCAGCTTAAAGATCAACTACGTAAATCTTTCAACAAGTCTTTATTGTTTTACTTTGTGAAAATGATCTTTTAAGTGATGACAAAGTAATATACTTTACTGCCACCTTGGTGTTCAGAGTTAAAAATTTTCTAACACTAAATTGATTGCTTGCATTTTTTTAGCTGAAATACTTTTCAAAATTTATAACTTCCAATTTTCTCAAGCTTCTTAGTTTATTATATTTATAAAAAAAATTACCCGAGATAAGATGATGCAATTTTGTTACATGACATTTTTTATATTTAAGAAATAATAACTATGTTTTCATACACAAAGAATTTTTGTATTTATATAAGATTGAGCACAAATGTGTTTTCCTCGCGGTAATTAATTTCCTACTTTAATTGCGATAAAGCAACATAGGCGAAGGGTATCTAAAAATATCAAAATTTTGAAAAAATATTTCTAGGCTTGCGATGGTCAAAACAATCGCAAGCAAATCCTTTTGAATATTGCATGAAAATACAATAATTGTGCATTATCATTAAAACTTTGCCTATTCCTTAATTACTAATAAACGTAACCAAGCATGTGAGGTGTTACATTTATAAAACGCTTCAAACAATAACTATAAGGTGCCAAATAAACGTTCCTGCCCGTTTATTTTAAACTAAAAACCCACAACATTTTAACCAACCCCATAAAAACTTAATACGTTTGTATTGTTAAATGTAAGTTTCTCTTACTGATTTTTAAGTTCCTTTAGTAAAAAGAACTCTAAAGTTTCCAAAAAAAAATTGTAATTAGATCTTCTTTAAGGGAAAGTATACTTCCCTCCCTCCCCAACTGTCATTTCATAGTGACGGTCATGGTTTTATTATTTAGAAAAAGTTATACATTTGTTATTACATTCAAAAATATCTAGTAATTTATTCAAAAATATCTAGTAATTTATTCCAAAATATCTAGTAATTTATTCAAAAACATCTAGTTATAGATAAGTATTTGTTGGTGGTGATAAGGTATAAATATAAGAATTAACTAAGAAAAATTAATTTTAAATTAGTGCGTACGTAATTTTATATTCAACCCCTCCCCCTCCCCCCATACACTTTCGTATGCTTTTTGAAGATCCCCCCTCCCCCCTAGCGTACGTACTTTATGGACGGCCCCTAAAAGTACCATTGAAACATCATATACTCAACTTAAGCTGCAATCAATAACTAATAAAATGATTATATGTTCAATATTATTACTAACCACTTTAAATCGAACAGCCTTTTCACTTCAGGTCTTATCAAAGGCATAAAATTCCTCTAATTGTGTTGATTGCACCAAAGTTACTTCCTTAGGATTATGGGATCTTTTTAGAAGTTCTTTTATTTCCATCAGCAGGTGTAAAACCCGCTTTTGAAATTCTACAGTATCGGACAAAACATGGTGGACAAACTCAAATTTAGAACAAAAGTTGATCAAAAACTAAAAAAAACTAGTAAAACAATTGAACATATTATTTTTTATGTAGTTTATTATGTTGTTAACAAAACTTAAAAGTTTTGAATCATACTAAAAATCACTAAAAAAGTTTTAAAACACATTTTCCCTAACAAACTACATTTTTCTTTGGACAAAACAAGGTGGACATTCAAAAAATCGACTGAAAATTCAAAAAAATTCAAAAATTAACTTATTATTTTTCAAAAAACTTCAAAAGTTAACTTAATATTTGGTAGGACCTCCTTTACTTTTAATTACTTCTTTCATTCTTCGGGGCATAGACGCAATTATTGAGTCAACAATTCTCATATCAATCTCTCGCCAGGCCTTCTCGATTTGTTCAAATAATTCCTCACTGGTCTTCACATTTGCACGCTCAATCTTATTGTCAATTATTTCCCACAAATTTTCTATGGGATTCAAGTCAGGGCTTTGTGCAGGCCACACCATTATGGTGATATTCTTGTCCTTGAACCATTGTTTTATAATTTTTGACGTATATTTGGGATCATTATCCTGTTGAAAAATCCATTTTAGGGGCATCTCCCATTCAGCATGTGGTAACATAATATCTTTCATTGTATCTTTGTAAACAAAGCGGTCCGTAATTCCATTAATTTTGTGAATAGGACCAGTTCCTAGTGCTGAGAAACAACCCCAAACTATAGTAGACGTTCCGTGCTTAACACTCTTCTTGGTATATTTAGTATTGAATCTGGTGTTCTTTGGTCTCCAGACTCGCTTCTTGCCGTCGCTTCCAAAAACGTTATATTTTGATTCATCACTAAAAAGTATGTTTTTCCACTGGTCTACAGTCCAATTTTGGTGTGCTCTGGCAAACGCAACTCTTAGCTTTCTATTTTTAAAGGAAGTTAGCGGTTTCTTGGCAGGCATTCGAGAAAACAATTTTGCTTCGTTAGCTCTTCGTCGCACAGTGCAATTAGAGATTTGTAGTTCAAGTTTTTCGGTTAATTTTGTGGATGACAAAAATGGATCTTTTTTAAGCTGTTTAACAATTATTCGATCTAGTCTTTGTGTTGTTTTTCTTGGACGTCCGCCCCGATGGTTTGTTTTATAGCAGTCACAAGATCCAAATGATTTGACAGTTTTGCTTACAGTCGATTTAGCTATATTATATTTTCTACAAATTTCAGCTTGACGTTTTCCGCTTTTAAAATCTTTAATAATATTTTCACGTAAAACACTTCCTAATTTGTCGTAAGCCATTTTAAGTTGCAATTTACCCCATATATCACGAGTTAAATCTATTTTTAGTTTAATTGAAAAAATAATTGGCCAGACGTTCCAAAATCTATTTTATTATTTTAGAGTAATGTTAGGATAAAAGTGAAAACAAAAGAATGCGGTAAATTGAATAAAGACAATGAAATCTTATAAAAAAAGCTTCGTTTTGATTTGTCCACCTTGTTTTGTCCAAGGAAAAATGTAGTTTGTTGAAAAAAATGTGTTATAAATTTTTTTTGTGATTCTTAGTATGATTCAAACGTTTTAAATTTTGTTAAGAACATAATAAACTACATAAAAAGTAATATGTACAATTGTTTTACTAGTTTTTTTTAGTTTTTGATCAACTTTTGTTCTAAATTTGAGTTTGTCCACCATGTTTTGTCCGATACTGTACGTATTATTACAGCATTCAATTAAGTAATCAACAATTTTCAGCATACCACTAGGTCTAATGCATTATAATATAATTCCTTTCCTACAGAAATTAATGCTTAATGTTTAATGTTTAATGTCGTCGTTTCGTCATTAGTTACTAGGCTTTGAAAAAGCGCGTTCTTAAAATGCACGCGGCCATTGGAGAAAGATCCATGAAGCGAGTTGAAACTTTCTTCCTTTTGGAATTTAATTATTAGTTTAGATATATTACATAAAGAATCATCATAATATAATTCCTACAGAAATTAATGTTTAATATTTAATGTTTAATGTCGTCGTTTCGTCATTAGTAACTAGGCTTTGAAAGAGCGCGTTCTTAAAATCCATGCGGCCATTGGAGAAAGATCCATGAAGCGAGTTAAAACTTTCTTCCTTTTGGAATTTAATTATTAGTTTAGATATATTACATAAGGAATCATATGAAGATAAATAATAATCGTTAAGATCATCTTATAATTGAAGTAAGTATATAAAATAGTTATATATACATTTTTATTAGATAAAGTAGAAAGGATTTAAATTTTTATTAGATAAATTAGAAAGGATTTATCAGATAAAGTAGAAAGGATTTTAATTTTTTAAATCGTTTATATTTTGTTTGTTTTAGTTTTTCATTTTGCAGTTCTTATTTTTTAGAAGGAAAATAGGGGTATGTATGTTATTTAAAGTTATACTAATGCTATTTCCATAAAATGGTTATTACTACATTGAAATTTCTGTGATGCTATTAACTATTTTTGTTCTTTTTTAGAAAATTTAGAAAAGTAAATTAAACTTTTATGCCAACACTGACATGGCATGTCACATGTTATTGTATGAAAAGGTTAAATTTTGTAATGAGGATTACAGTTCTTATGAAGAAAAAAAGAAGGTAAAGAGTATTGTTTGCATATATGCTTTTTTGATATGTATGTGTATGTGGTAATAAGTGCTTTATAGTTGTTTTATCAATGTGTTTTTATAATAATGTAAAGTGTTTTTATTGTTTGTGTATGTATTATATGTGTTATATAATTGTTTTATAAGTGTGTTTAAATATGTATATAAAGAATATATTTAACCTTATATACATATTTAAACACATTTATTGTGTTTATAGTTGGTACATATGTTTATATTATGTTGTTTCTATGTTTTCAAAGTGCTGTGAGTTGGTAAACATCTACCTGAAAATCAATTATTGTATTTTAGAGAAGGAGCAGAACAAATGGCTTTATATTGTGCAGCTCAACGTGATACGCACCTAACGGCATGGTTTAAGTTAAATACTGAAAACAAAAGAGCACATTGCTATTCTTATGTAGACATTCCTTATCACTTTATATTTGATGATAAACATGGTAAATGAAAGGTTAGACAAAGGGGTGGTAATAAAGTGATAGTAAGAATGTATAAAGTTAATCCAACTGGAGAATTGTTTTTTCTTAAACTCTTACTTTTGCAAGCAAAAGGAGCAACATCTTGGGAGGATGAGCGTACTGTGAATGGTATTGTCCTTGAAACGTTTCGTGAAGCATGTGTTTTGAAAGAATTGTTGTAAGATGACACTGAATGGCAGAATACTCATTCTGAGGCGATTTTAACAAGTGCGCCAAAGCAAATTAGACAGTTGTTTTCAATTATTTTGACCTTTTGTGAATCTGACAATCCTTTACATCTCTGGAATACATGCAAAGCTTTTATGATGGAAGATTTCATTCACCGCTCAATCCCACTTCTAATAGCTGAACAAGCTACTCTTCATCAAATTGAAAAGATAATTAATCAAAGTGGTAAAATGCAGACTGATTACAATCTGCCTGTTATTGATAAGTTTATTGGCTTAAATCTAGAAAAATTTGATGAAAATGTTCAACAACTGAAATAGTAGAAATGTGTATAAACACAACCAGCTGAAATAGTAGAATTGTGTATAAAATGTTCTTTGAATTGGCAATGGGTGCAGAAGTTTGCATTAACTGAAAATATGAGAGTACAAGATGGGGAAGGTGAATTTTCCCAATGGCTACTAAAACTTGGGAATGGAACAATACCTGTCAAAGAGGAGGATCCTTTTAAAGGATGCATTAAAATACCAAATCAGTGCATTATTAGAGAAAATGAATCGATTGTTGAAAAGATTTTTGGAGATGCTGATCAAAATGATTATTCTAAACGCGTGATTTTAACACCAACTAATGTTGATTCACTATTATTGAAGAAGTGCTTGAATGTCTGCCGGGTGAGGTCAAAATTTATTTAAGTGCTGATCAAATTGATACTGATGACCTTAATGAAAGAAATAATTTTCCTGTTGAGTTTTTGAACAGCTTTACTCCTTCAGGTACTCTACCTCATTGTTAAAAATTGAAAATTGGTTGTGTATTTTTGCTACTTAGAAATTTAGATCTCAAAGCTGGGTTATGTAATGGTGCTCGAATGAAAGTTTGTGCTCTTCAAAATAATTATATTGATGCAGAGGTTTTGACAGGTGTTTCTGGTGGTAAATGGGTTTTTGTTCCTCGAATTCAGTTGGCTCCATCAGATTCTAATTTACCTTTTGTTCTGAAACGTCGTCAGTTTCCTGTCAGATTGGCTTATTCAATGACAATTTTCAAAAGTCAAGGTCAAACATTTGATAGAGTTGGGGTATATCTCAAAAAACCGTGTTTCTCTCATGGTCAACTATATGCTGCATGTTCAAGAACTCTAGGGCATTTAATAGTTTGTTTTTCAAAATTGATAAACATCTCAATCAAGGTATTGTAGATGAAAAGTATTACACAAATAATGTTATATTTTTTTTATTACTTTAATATTTTTTTCATAGTTTTTGATAAATATACCTGTCATTTAATATGTTTATATGTGTTATATGAAACCATATTTGTTTATAGCTGTATATATGTTTAAATTATGTTATTTCCATGTTTTCAAAGTGGTGTGAGTTGGCATTATATTGAGCAAGATTGATAACCTTGCCAGCCAAGCGGTGTACTTATAGCAGAGGTGTGACTTGGCAGCATTTAGTGTCAGGCGGTTTTACTGCTTTAGAGCTAGGTTGTGTTGTCTAGCCTTTGTTGGTTATTCTGGAAACACAATGTCTGTTAATGTTTAGCGTAATGTGTATGGGAGAGTATGCAACCTTGATCTTTAAATCTAGGGTGTTTTAATGTCCTAAATTTGAAGTAATTGAATAACTAATATTGAATATAAAAACAAATATACTTTTATGTAGTTATATGTTTAGTAAAAAGATAAATATATAGTGAACATTAAATTGGTTTTCTAATTTTGCCTTTCATATTTTAATTTGGTTTGTTATTTTCGCTGGATTTTAGGATCAAGGGTATAAATATTCTATTGTTATGTGTTACTGTTGTGATGTTTTGTATTGATAGACTGCTTGGCTTACCTTCACGTTGGTGTCTATTGTTAAAAATGAGTAATAGGTAGTTTCATTATTGGAACTTAGTGCTTTTATTTATTTACTAAAAGCCAACATTATGCTAAAAATGCAATTTATATCTTAACTTGATTTTTTTTTTTTTTTTAAATTTATTTTAGTATTGGTAATCCTTTGCGCTTCGAAATAGATTTTATAGTTACATTTTCGATAAATGTTTATTTTAACTGCCATTTCAAAATAGGTTATTATAAATAGGTAAATCGATTTTCAGTTTTTATGTGGTTTTTTTCTTTTTTTTTCTTTAAGATTTACGATTGACGCATTTATACGATTTATAAACAGAAAACCTGATTACCTTTTATTGTAAATTTTTGTCAGTTAAAATGATATAAATATATTCAATTAGTTCAATTTTTTTTTATTTTCTCTATTTTATGCTTAATAATATTTGTTGTACGGGATCTTTTTAAACGGGGGGGGGGGGGGGGGGGAATATTGTAAGGGATCTTTTTAAACGGGGGGTGAATATTGTAGTTTTGCGCATTTGTCAAATATCGAGTTACTTAATTTTTATAAGGTGTTTAACTAATTAATTAGCTTAACTTTGAGGAAAGAAAAATTCTTATATATCTTAAATTCTTAAATCATTGTTTCACATTTTATTATTCTGGTAAAAGGTCTTCATCAAAAACTTGATAACTCTTAGTAAAAATAACTCTATTCTCCTGACCACCATTAAGGCAAAAACGGGGAAGGGAGGTCCTTTATTAGTGTCAAAATATTTAAGAGAATTAATTTTCGAGTAACAAAAGGTATTTTTAGTAAATGGCAGCAAACTACCGTTTCTTAAAAACTGTTGAAACAAAGAGGCCATTTATAAAAATGGTCAGATTAGTGCCATAAATAGTAATGGTCAAATGTTCAGTTAATTTTAATTTATTTAGTTGTGTGCATTTAACGTTTTAAAGACAATTTCCTTTTATAAAGAAACATGTATCAAGGGGATACCAAAAAATTAGTAGTTAATGTATAATTAACATTCGCTTAATATTACTCTTATTAAATAAAGTTCATGTTATAAAAAATATAACAAAAATTTAGCTTTTTTCGTCAATTTAAAGCATGATGAAGTGCTATTATTTTCTGTCAGTAACTAAAAACGTATTGTTTTGAACTTAGTAATGTTGAGGAAAATGGTTCTGCCTTACACTGATATGACATATGTCAGTTTTAAAGTTCTCAAATAATATTAAATAATTGGTAAATTATTTTACCTCCATACTTTTTATTTTAATTTTAAAAATGGTTTAATTTTTTAAATTTGAAGGTGTTTTTCTAAAAGGGTATTAGTAATGGTTTCGCAACTTTAAATTGTGGAAAACAGCCACCATAAATTAACAGACCGACCATAACCCGTATTACGGGTTGCTTTTTGCTAATATTCATAAAAAGAGAACAATACGCTCACTCTCTTGTGCCAATAAAAATGATTGATTTATGTTTGCCTGAGATGTAGAAGCCAAGACTTCATCATCATAACACTTTCTCTTTCTTCATCAGGCTCTTCATCATATCCAGCTTGTCTTTTAAATGTGGATGGTTCTGGATGTTCATTCTGGCTGTGACTAACTGAAGTACTCTTATAAATTTTAATAACCAGTTATACTTTATAAACTTACAAAATCTAACAGTTTACTCTTATACAGGCATGACCATATATATTGAAATTATCATTGCTTTATATTTTATTTATATAACGACATTTTTTATGCATCCTTGTTAAACTTTTAGTAAACATTTACCCTAAATTTTTTGCTAAGTGTTGGAGTCGGCCAATCAAGATGATCACTAACCTCGGGGTGGTTGTGGCTTCATATTCATTGCAAGCCTTATAACTGTCTAAAACAACGAATTGCATGTAGACTAAAGTCCTATGTAGTTTTTTATCTTAAATGCTTAAATATTTTTAATTATCTAAAAACTGAATTTTTTGTTGATAAAACCACAACAGTAAATAAGTTTACTTTTAAGAAGATTTTTAAAATACAATAATAAACACAAAAAATATAAATAATATAAATGATAAAGTAATAACTATAACGAGCACTATGATAACTGTATGATAAATACTTTAAGAAAAACAAACCATTCCATAACATTATTTTCTTAATTTGAAACTTCTTTCACTGTTCATTTGGTTTAGTACCATTCTTTATCTGCTGTTGAACATTGCTTCTTGATGGCCAAAACATATATTTATAGTCTTCAGAAATCCAGTTAACAGGTACAGTACCATCTTATTCTTCACCATTTTCTAACCATACTAACCGTAAGTATTTATTAACATATGATTGACTCATTCTAAAAAATTAGTTTTTATTTTTCTGTTGAGATATAAACACTAAATTAGTTAAATAATACATAAAAGCAAAATGTTTTGGCACAATTAAGTTGCGCCTAAACATTTTTAGGAAGGGAAAAAATACCACTATTGTATCTACCATGCCTCTATTACATGCATGTTTATAAAGGAATAAATAATGTGATACTTGTAAAAGCCTCAACATATTGTTAATTTACCTACTAGAGAAAGAGAATAATTTTATATTACACTTTTTATTTTGTTTAACACTATATCTATAAATTGCTATTCAAATAATTCTTTGACAACAAAATGCTTTGATAAACAAAAACTCTTAGAGAGAGATAAAAAAGCATGCTATTAAAAAAAATTCAAAAAGCAAACAACGCAACCATTATATCAAGTAGCAATCTATCAAGAAATTAAAAAATAAAATTTTAGTAAATTATACTAAAAAAATTTTTTCAGGCACAACTCAATAATCTCATAAGTAAAACAAGATTGATTAAACAACCCTAAATTTTAGAAAAAATAAACAAAAACTCTGTATAACAAAATTTTTGAATAGAGTAAAGGAGTAATAATTAAAAAGCATTATAACTGTTAATTATATTAATTAAAAAACATATTAATTCAAAAACCAAGTTACCCCAGTTCCAAAACAGCACTTAGTGAATATTTAACTTTGAAGCAATTTAATACATATTGATGAAAAAACTATTGTAGTTGAACTTTTAACAAATCTTGAATGATTAAAGACAACTTTCTCTTCCATTTCTGACTGGCATCATAACATATCCATCAGCTATTGGCGTACAAATAGCCTTACATTTGACATCACACTTTCTGACAAAAATTCCAATTAGAGTATCTGCTGCTTTAAAATGTAAAACATTTAGTAATGTTGAGCTACATGGCCTAGAATAAAACTCTTTTCTTCGGCCTATTGCATAAATATTACAAATAAAGCCATCTTCAACAACTTCTTGTACAACAGCAAAGTTACCATGCTTAAGTAAAATACATGAATCACTTGATAAATGCAATTTTGCTGTTATTTTTATTTCATTTTGATTACTTTCTTTTTTTCTTCCTTTTTAACTTTGTTTCTTCTTGTCTTTTTACAACTTGTGAGGAACCCGGGGTAAGACGGGATACTGGGGCAAGACGGGATTATGAATTCGCGCTACATCAGCTGCATGTTTTGGAAAAGACAAGGTAGTAGACTATGAAATTTTGATCACGTGATGTTTTGACTACAACGAGAATGAAAGTTTTAAACGCATTGAAAAAATATTAGAAAAAGTTTAATTTTTAGATGTTTGATGTAAAATGCGATGAAACTGATAAAAATATATAAAATATGAAGAAGTAAGTTTTCGCTGAACCTGCAACTCGTTACTTTAATGCTGACTTATTTTGTGATATTTTTGATGACTGATTTTGTGATAAATTAATCGAGCTTACACGGCATTTGTTACTGAAAACATTGCTAACTTATCATCGCACCAGTTGGGGCAAGATGGTATAAGGTCTTTGGGGCAAGATGGTATAAGTGTATCCCAACTTACCCCATGCACTACATATATACATAGTTTACCACTTTCTGAAATTCACTTTCTGTGCTTTTTTCATTTGCATATGCTAAATAAATAAATACTTTCTGCCTTCTGGGCAAAAGGTTAAAGCAATATGCCCATATGTAGCATACTTTTATATGCCATTAGAGATTAAATTTGGCACTCATTTCAATTTTTTTCACTTTTATTAATTTAATGTAATTTAGCATCATTTTTATTTAACTTATTTTATTTCAATTTATTTTAGAATGATGCGCAGATACGTAAGGAAAACAGAGAGACAATCGTGGCAACAAGAAGCCATGTTAACAGCAGTTAAAGCGGTCAAAGAAAACGAAATGGGATATAAGTTGGCCAGCATGACATTTGGGGTTCCAAAGACCACGCTTGAAAGACGAGTCAAGGGAAAGAATACAGAAGCTACGGATGCAGTCAAGTGTCGGAGGCAAAAAAACTGTACTGCCTTTTACTATGGAAGATGAACTGTTGACTTATATATTACAAATGGAAGAAATATTATTCGGCCTAAGGGGGAAATCCCCTCTAAATTTACCCAAATTTTATAAAAAATATTTTTATTTATTTATTCATTTTAATGTATGCAGAATTCAAAATTATTTGTTTATTTACTGATTTTAATTATAAAATCCTTTAAGTTTAGCATTTTTTTAAGGTACCTTAAAATTTATACCATAGCAACGCCCATAGCAACGATGTAGCACCTCATTAAAAATCCTAATAACTTATGTGTATTTTTAAATAGCTGCAGTAAAATGCTTGGTTTGGTTTCTTTACTTATCCACCTAGCAAAAAAAGTCTGGTTTATCAAGTCAGATTACAGTTTTCTGTTATTCTGAAGCTTTTAAAGTTGTCAATTTTCTTAATTTTTTTAAAAAATGGGTAAAGCGTGTAGAATAAAATCAAGAACAATAATTAAAAAAAGGAGGAGAGGTTTCTTAGGGAAGAAATTTAACAGTCTTGAAAAAGAAAATATTGAAATGGAGTTAAATGATAATCCTTCTGTAACAATTTTGATTGATTCAAATAATACAACTGTCAATAATAACTCTGTAAATAACGAATCTGGATTAAATTTATTTTCTACATCTGTATCTGCGAAGAAGCTAAAGCCAATTGAATGTTCCAGAGCTTTTACAAGAATGAAAATATCTGGATATAGGATTATAGATTGCTCTATATTATCTGATATATTTAGTGCTTTAGCATGCCCTCGATGTGGCGAGTGTTCATCCTTGTCATTGTCCGAAAAAATGCAAGACAAAAAAGGACTTGCCTCTAAGTTGCTTATCAAGTGCTTTAACTGCAAATATGAAAATGAGTTTTATACTTCAAAACAATGTAACAGAGGATGTAATATTAATTGTAGAACAGTATACGCAATGCGTGCACTTGGACAGGGATATTCTGGTATAAAAACATTCACCACTTTAATGAATATGCCACAACCAATGACTCAAAATAATTATGATAAGTTAGCTGTGAAAATAGGTGCTGTCACACAAAAAGTTGCTGAAGATACCATGTTTGATGCAGTAGCAGAATTGCGTAAACATGTTGCTAATGATGATGTTTTTGATATTGGTGTGTCGTGTGATGGTACTTGGCAGAGAAGAGGCTTTTCATTATTAAACAGTGTCTTTTCTGCATTATCAATGGACACTGGAAAGGTTTTGGATGTCGAACCAATGTGCAGGTTCTGCAAAGGTTGCTTTTTAAAGAAAGATCTTTTAAAAACAAACCCTACAGCCTATGCCCAATGGAGGAACTCTCACATTTGTAAAAACAATTACAAAGGATCTGCAAGCAGTATGGAGACCACTGGTGCAAAACGTGTGTTTTCAAGATCTATTGACAAGTACAAACTGCGATATGTGAATTTTTTAGGAGACGGGGAGAGTAAAAGTTTCATTAATGTCATAGATACTTACCCTGGCATTCAAGTTAATAAGTTAGAATGTGTGGGACACTATCAAAAACGTGTTGGTACACGACTACGAAATTTTAAAAAAAGAGAAAAAGGTCTCGGTGGGCGTGGTTGTCTTACAGATGCAGTAATCGATCGTCTGCAAAATTTCTTTGGCGTTGCTATTAGGCAAAATGCTGGAAACTTAGCAGGTATGAAGGCAAGCGTATTGGCTACATTATTTCATGTTGCATCTTCCAAAACAAATAACTTGCACTTTCCTCACTGTCCTACCGGCATCAATAGTTGGTGCAAGTTCAACTTTGATAAAGCAAATAAAACCAACACTTACAAACCGGGTCCAGATCTTCCAATGAATATAATTTTGAAAATTAGACCTATTTTTGAGGATCTTAGCAAAGATTCAGAACTAAAAAAATGTTTACATGGGAAAACTCAAAACGCAAATGAATCGTTCAACAGTATGATTTGGGACCGATTACCGAAGACCAGATATGTGTCACTCGCTAATTTGAAATTTGGTGTATATGATGCGGTAGCAAATTTTATTATTGGTATGAAAGCTTCAGTGTTTTTGAACAATCAAATATGTTACCAGGTGCTTTCATGGTTAAAGGTTCCAATAAAATAAACAATAAAAGAATAAAACAATCTAATTATAGAATGAATGAAAAGAATAAGTTGAGGCGACAGTTAAATAGAGCAAAAAAAATTTTAAAAAATGACAATAATTTGGAAAAAGACGGCATAACTTATGAACCAGGAGGATTTTAAATACTGTTTTTTAGATTTAATGAGGTTAATGATTGCTTTTTTATACATTTTTTCGTGTTATTTAATAAAAAAATTGTTAATTTGCTTTTTTCTCAGTATGAAGTATTTAAGACGCCGGCCAACATTGCTCGCTAACCATTCAAGAGCCGTTTCTAAAATTTTCAGTGGTTGTTTATTAACTGGTATAGAGTGTTTTAAGTTAATAGTTTTTTTTTGCTTTTTTTTTGTACACCTGCTGTTTATGCTGTTTTAGTACCATATTATTGAATATTGGACTTTGACTTCAAAATACCTAATTTTATATTTGTAAAAAAAAATTCTGTTCAACTTAAAACACTCTTTTACTCTATATAAACACCATATAAAAATTTCAACTTGGGTTATTTTGCTTCCTGCCCTCAATATTGGCCGGCGTGAAACCTGTTTTTGCTGTTTTTTGGTAATTTTTTATGGTTTCCATAGCAACATGTTACCTTTTTTTTTTTTTTTTTGGTATTTTTTTCTTATTTTTTTATATATGCTATTGATCTGACAAATTTTTTTTTTCTAAAAATTGATTTTAAAATTAGAGGGGGTTTCTCCCTTAATATTGCGAGATTTACAAAAAATGGCTTTTCAAATTGCCGAAAGTAATGGACTGAAACATACCTTAAACATAGAAAAAAGAGAAGCAGGTTCTGATTGGGTTAAGGGCTTTCTAGGTCACCATCCAACACTGTCCATTAGAACACCAGAAGCCATATCAGCTGCTCGAGCTCGAGCTTTTGATAAAGTCAGTGTTGGAAAATTCTTTGATCTACTAGAATCCATTCAAGATGAAAAACATTTCACGCCTGACAGAATCTTCAACGTTGAAGAGACAGGCATGACTACAGTCCAGGGCAAATCAAGTAAAATTGTTGCAATGCGAGGACGTAAACAAGTCAGGACGCTTATTTCGACTGAACGAGGTCAGCTGTGTACTGTTGAAATATGCATGTAGGCAGCTGGACAGTACATCCCTCATATGTTTGTTTCCGCGTAAACGCATGAAAATAGAGCTCATGGATGGAACCCCACCTTGTTCTACATATGAATGCCATCCCAGTGGCTGGATGCAGATGGATATATTCACTAAGTGGATGAAGCATTTCATCAAGTACAGTGGAGCATCCAAAACAAACCAGTGTTTGCTGCTGTTAGACGGTCATGCTACTCATACCAAAAGCATCGAGGTAATTGATTTGGCTCGTTAAAATGGGATAACTTTACTTGTATTCCCTCCGCATTGTACGCATAGACTGCAACCTTTGGATGTATCTTACATGAAACCGTTGAGTACTTACTACAATCAAGCCTGTGAAAATTTTTTACGACACCACCCAGGAAGGGTCATCACAATGTTCCAACTGGGAAAGTTGTTAGGAGATGCCTTTCTAAGAGCTTCAACTCCAACAACAGCATTGAATGGATTTCTAAAAACTGGAATATTCCCATGTAGTCGGAACATCTTTGAGGATCATGACTTTGCACCAAGTGCAGTGACAAATCAGGATAAAAATGTTGCAGAATCAGAAGCAGGTTGACTAATAAATAATTAAATATTGTTTAGATTTTATTTTGAATTTTATTTTAATTGTGTAGATACCTTGATTCAGATAATCTGCAGTTATTCTGTTATTCTTCTAAATAGATTTTTTGTTATTTATTTTTTTCCAGTGAATATTGATCACCAGGCATCAACTTCAGGGTCATCCATGTTACTACACAAACAGGGACTGGTTCAGTCGGAAGTCATTGCCGATCAAGTTGTCAATAATGTTCAAATGGAAGTCGTCATCAATGAAGTTATCAGTAATGTTCAGTAAGAAATCGTCGTTCCACAGTCAACCAAAAAGTGTGCAGAAATGGTTGGTCCATTTCAGATAACACCGCCACCGAAAGCTCCAATGCAAGCAAGAAAGCGACGTCACAGTGTGGGGAAAGCTGCTATCATCACTTGTAGCCCTTACGAAAGTGAATTGCTGACAAACAAAATTAACAGAAAGAAAGGCAAGGCAGATTGTACAATAGGTTAGAAACGAAGGTCAAAGAATAAAAATTGTAATATCAAGAAGGTTCCTATAAAAAGGAAGAAAGTTAAAAGATCCTTGGCTATTTCTTCTTCTGATGATGATTCTGAAATTGAGTTAGAACTGCGAAAAATGAAGAAAATGAGGAAATTGAAGACAAATGAAGGTAAAGTTGAATACAATTCATCAACAGAAAATCAACAAGTAGACCTAGTATCGTCACCATTAAAGGAAAATGATTTTGTCTTGATTCAGTGTTCCAGCAAGAAATCAATAGTCTACTATGTTGGTCAACTTTCCGTGGTTCCTTCAGAACATGCAACTGGTTCCATCAGACATATGAAGCGAGAAAAAATGAGCAGTTTTCAGTTCAGATTCCAGAATGACAGTGACAGTGAATATGAGTTAGAGTTAGATGATGTTGTTAGAAAATTACCAGTTCCAGCATCGCATGGTAGAACAGTAAGAGCTGCTGAACATAAAACTTTCCCCGTTGATTTATCAGGGTATGTAAATTTGCGTTAATTCCATTACGAAAAAACTTTGTAAAAGCTTTTGATATTCAGGTTGAATAATATACATGAGTCATAACTGTTTATTGGTGTTCAAATGTTTAGTGTTGTTAGAAAGCATGCAATTCATGGGATTTCTGTGTCACTCAATTGTGCCCTGGTGATTGGGCTAATATGGGATGGGTATCCCATCTAACCCCTATACCTGGGACAAGATGGGATTTTCAGAACCTTTGCCATATTGAAGCTAGCCATCATGGTGGATGATATATTACTATGTTTACTAAGAAATCATACAGGATATACGTATGGCTTTTTGATCAGTAAAATAGGGGGAAACATATAGGTATCTTCGAGTCCTAATCTGACTGATTTGCTTAATAATCCCGTCTTACCCCGGGTTCCCCTACTGGCGGGTTAGATCTACTGCGAACTAGCCTTTTTAATGATTGTTAGAAATTTTCAAATGGAAAGAAGACAATTGGTTTAAACTACGTTGAAAGTGTCAAACATCATCACCAAGATCTAACAGATTGTCCATATAACTGACCTGACTTACTAACAAAACTATGCATAAGTTCCTCTGCATACTGTTAAAGAGGCACTCTCTTTTCTATATTATCAGTTAAATATATAGTCATTGAAATAGACAATGCAAGAAAATGATGGTAAATATTTCGATTAATTACATCTTTTAAAATAACTGGACCAGTATATAGAAGGTATTGTCTTAGTTCCGTGGCTTTCCCTCTGTTAACTTCTGCTAATGACCTTGGCTTTCGTGCAAATTCTGACGGTATATAGCATCTCATGTTGATCAGTAGTTCAGATATCTGATTCAGCTGAATATTAGAAATTTTGCAGCATGCAGGACCCTCTTTCCAAAACTTTAACATTCTTTTTAGCACACCAAGGCAAACAGTATGCATTTAGTCTGAAATAAAACCTGTCACACAGGGAAATGACAGTTCCATTAAGGGTGAAATATTATTCTGGTGAATATCCTTATAAACGTATTTTATAAATTTTTCATCTGTTCGTTTTCTATAGACAGTGAAACCACTATGGCCCTTTATACATTTTAAATAAGACTGAGCTGGTGCGTCACAAATAAATGCTAGTATCTACACAGAAAATATCTTATTAATATAGCAAATGTTATCTGACTTCAGCTTTTTGTATTCAGAAATAAAATCTGATAAAAATTCTTGAACAGAATATGGTTTACCTTTTCCCTAAAATACACATACCACAAAAGGCCTAAAGTTTTTAACACAGCACAAAATTGGCTAGAAATTATCAGCTGATGACTTTATTAATGGTAACCCATCAAATTTAATCTTTAGTTCAATTACATGTTGGTCATTAGCAAATGCTGGATTTTTTTTTAGAAACTGCACTATTGTATTTTTTAGACCAAAGTAATAGTAACTTCCTCCACATTTGTTTAAACATGGTATACTTGAAGGAGTCACTTGACGAAGAGTGCGACTATCTTTTGGCAAATTTAAACCATGCTTTTTTAAAATACTGAGCAAACTATCTGCATGCTCTCTGCTAAATTGAATATCTACAAGCCAACTAGCTAACTCAGTCTGCAGGTTTTCATTTCTTTTTAGGACATCAATATTGTTTTCAAGCTCAAGCTCATTTTCTGTACTAATGTCTGTGTCAATATCAAACTCTGAACTTAAATCAGCTACATCACTGAGGCTTAATGTAGTTGAGTGGTCTTTAATTAACACTTTATTGTGATCATGATCACTTTCTGTTTCATTTATAAGCCTTTTCACTTGTTTGCTTATTCTGCGATAAGTTTTGAAATAATTTCGTCGAGACATCTAATGCAAAAAGATAACATACATATACCGCCAACAGGGGGTACTTGTAATAAGTGGGGCTTCTGAGAACAACATTCAAAAAATAGTATCAAATAGTTGAATTTTGTAAACTTGTATACAGACTTGTTTACATTTATGTAAACTTATGGCAAAAAAACTTCCATTTATAATTTCATAACCCATTTATAAACTTATTATCCAATTAATAATATTTATAATACAGAAAAGTAAAAAAGCTAAAAAAAATAAAATGCATTTATTCTATGGAGATATCATGCTTTAAAGCAATCATATATGATAATTGAATCATAAATGATTCAATAGATCTGCTGTAATTTCAGCAGCTACTGTAATTTTTTTAAAAACTAACTATGGTTAGTAAACTAAAAATGTATCAACGTTTTTAAAACGTTGAATTGTAACGTTAGCGCGCGCAACCTTTACGCAACTTTTCGATAAAGTTTTTTGCCGGCTTGGCGGGTGCTGCTGATGACGGTTGTGTTTAGTATGCTTGTCATTTTTTATAACTTGTTATTTTTAGCTTGAAGTTTTAATTTAAAAAATGTCGAAAAGAGAGGTGTTTCTTGTAGGAGGAAGAACAGAGGTGTTAGCTTACATTAAACTTCCAACTAATAGAAGTGTTTTAAAGTATTACCATTACAGGCTTCTCATAAGTGAAGAAAATCTGGTTGAGAGCAGGAAATCCTTTCCTTATCCAAGATCAAGCAACTAGGTACCTAATTAATATTTTCATAATGAATATAAAATGATACATACAAACAGCTTATATATGGTTTAAGAAACTTGTGCTGTGTGAATATATAACGAACTTAGTAAACCATTTAGATATATAGTATCATTTGTTTAGGACAAAAATAGTGGTTTTAGAAGCTGAAGGAAAGAAACTGGAAAAATCAAAGCATCACATTGGTGCAAAAGTAATTAAAAAGAGGGAGGAGTTTACAAACAAGTTAAATGAATTATTTGATAATGCTCGTAAGGATTTTGATGAGCAAATTTTGAAAGATAGCAGCAAGGATATAAAAGTACGACAAGAAGATCTAGTTTTTCTTCAAGATCAAAGAGGATCAAGAATCCAAACAATTTTTTGCAAAGACACTAAGTTCAAAGCAAAATATAATTGGCTTCAAAAAAGTATGGAATTAGAAGAAGAAGGAAAGAGAAAAGAGGAGGTCCAGAAAAAAATGAGAAGTTGGAGAAAATAAGCTGTATTAATGCTGATAACAATTTTGAATATGCTAATCTGATTGAGGAAACAAATCAAGATTTTGCTATTCCTGGAGAAAAAAAGCAAAAGATCTGATTTTATGCCGCTTCTTATTCCAAAAGTAATTGGGAAGGACATAGGAGTTATTTTGTCAAGGTTTGGAATCTCTTCAACTGCAGCAGTAGCAACACAGGCTATTATCATAAATAATATCGGAGGTCGTATTGATGATTTCTCAATATCACAGTTTGCAGAGGCAGTTTGCAGAGGCAGAAAAAGCAAAAAGGTAACGAAAATGCTCAAAAAATCAAAAAACAGTTTAAAAATCTTGTTAAAAATAAATATCTTACTCTACATTTTGATTCAAAGATAATGTCTAAAAAATTTGAGAGAGTAGCTGTTATCATAACCTGTTCAGGTATTCCTGATGCTCAACTTATTGACATTGTTCCTGCTGACAATGGTAAAGCAAGCACGCAAGCAAAATCAATTCAAAAAATCCTTGAAGAATGGGATTTATTTGACATGGTTGAATTTCTGTTATTTGATAGAACTGCCACAAACACTAGATGGTTAAATGGTGTTTTTACCCAACTAGAGAAATGCAGGGGAAAAGCTATGGGATGGTATAATTTTTTTTTATTGATATTTTATGCAAGAGCCAAAACAAAATTAAAAAGTATTAAAATCAAGATTTGTCAACTTTATTTTAAATTTTTTAGCATTTTTGCAATTCTATTACTGAAAGGACAAAAACATTAGGTCCAACTGAACCACTGTTTGAGAAATTGGAACACAGTTGGAATGAAATATTGAGGAAGGGCATATGTTACACAGATCTTAAGAGATTTAAAGAACAGCCAGGGACTTTTTTTTCAATCAAGGTAAGTACATCTGCTTTGATGTCATCAGGATATGATGATTGGAAACACGCTGCAAGAGACTTAGCTCGCCATGAAACAAGTGAAACCCACATTCAATCAATTGAAGCCCTTTTAACACGTAGGAAAGCTGGAGAGCACATTAGTAAGAGGCTCACAGAGCAATTTGAATCAGAGAAAAAGTACTGGAATGACATACTGTTGCGTATTCTTACCGTAATCAAAATGTTAGCATCGCGTGGGTTGCCATTCCGTGGCAGTAACGAAATTGTGGGTTCTGTCCACAATAGCAATTATTTAGGTTGCTTAGAGCTAGTGGCTGAGTTTGACCCATTGCTTGCAGAACATATTCAGAAAAGAGCGAACAAAGGCCGAGGTCATGTGTCATATCTGTCATCAACTATATGTGATGAATTTATTCATGTGTTAAGTCGTGACGTTTTGGACCACATTTTAACTGAGATTAAAGAAGCAAAATACTTTGCAGTTAGTGTTGACTCAACACCAGATATTTCACATGTAGATCAGCTTACCATTATATTCCGTTACATGACTTCTAAAGGACCAGTTGAACGTTTTGTGACATTTATCCCTATAGAAGAGCACACTGGGGAAGGATTAGCAACAAAGTTACTTGATTTTATGGAAAATACTGGCATTTCAATTAAAGACTGCCGAGGTTAATCCTACGATAATGCTGCCAACATGAGTGGCCGTTTCAATGGCATGCAAGCAAAAATAAAAGAACATAATAACTTAGCTGAATACATACCATGTTGTGCTCATTCGCTTAACCTTGTTGGTCAATGTGCTGTAGGATGTTGTGCTGTAGGATGTTGTTCTGAGGCTGTTACGTTTTTTGACTTTGTAAATAAGCTGTTTGTATTTTTTTCTGCCTCCACCTCTCGTTGGAATCGTTTGATGGCAGTTTTAAAGCCACTTAATATGCCTACCTTAAAAAGGTTATCTGATACCAGATGGTCAGCACATTATGATGCTGTACACTCCCTCCAGGTTGGCTATACGCAAGTGAAGTCTACACTGGATATCATGTGTCAAGATATGTCCCAAAAGCCAGAAACACGACTTGAAGCCGCAGGATTGAAAGATATAATGAGTCATCATGAAACAGGTATCCTAGTTCAATTGTGGTCAAAAATTCTGAATAGGTTCAGGTCCGGAGATTAACGAAAACTCTGAAACTCATTCGTCTGTGATTGAGTTTATCAACAATATTTCAACAATAAATGATTCAGATGACAGTGGTGATTTATTTTAAAGTAATATAAATGAAACAATTATGATAAATGATGCAAATAAAAGTTTTCCTTGTTTTCCTTGAACAAATAAATAAGTAGAATAAATAATGAATTTTTCAATTTATTTTTTTTAACATTGCGGCATAATAATACAGTCATAATACATTATATATCGGTATTATATATAATGTTTATATATGTAATGTAAATAATACATTAGTCTATTGAACTTAAATGTCGAATTAGAACTAATTGGTTAAATACGAAAGCCCAAAGGCATTTCTAATGATTAATGTTTTTAAAACACCGCCATTTTGGATCTACCATTATTGAATTTTGGTACACTTATGTCAAATTCAAAGTTGGGGATTCAAAAAAATGCTTTACAGAAATTTTCCATTAATAATAATCATTTTTTGACTTTTGGCCAGGTTTTTTGAAATTCCGCCCACTGTGCAATGGATTCAATATCTGGTTAAATACAGTTTCCCCAGGTCAGATTAATATTTGGTGTTATGCCCATGTTTAAAATTTGGTAATGGGTGATGTTACTAAAAAAGCTGTTGAAGCTGCTACCTTATTTGGTGTTTTGAACACGTGCAGTATTTTTACGGGAATCATATTTACGCTTCAATGTTTGGCGTGAATTTAGCAAATTGAAATATATATCTGTAATCGGTGAAACTCGTTGGTGGGGGAAAGACAAAGCTCTTACTAAGGTATTCGGAAATTTCTTCTTCAAAACCTCCGATCAAGAAACACAAATTATTGATTTTTTGTACATTGACATATTACAAACATTTTATGATATTTCTACATCAATCAAATCCAATAATGACGTCCGTTACAGGGCGAAAGCTCTTTTAGATTCATTGACAAGTTTTGAATTTATTTTGATGACACAATTGTTTTTAAAAGTATTTGAGCACACAACGCCATTATCTGAATATTTACAAACAACTGGAATGGATATACGACGAGCCTATAATATGGTTCAAGACAGTATTAATGAGTTAAGAAAAGTAGATAGAAATTTTGATTCCACTTTTCAAGCAGCTACACATTTTTTAGAACTTGCGAACAGTGAACTGGGGAAAAGGAATCTCGACATTGAAGTTCGGACTGGTTTGAAAGAGAAAAGAATTAGAGCAAATCAACTGTTTGAAAGTGCAAAAGATAAATTTCGTATCAATGTTCACAACATGGTAATGGATCGAGTAACCAGTAGTTTAAAACAGAGATTCTCAGAGCATATTATTCTATATGCTGACTTATCTTGTTTAAATCCAAGAAATTTTGCAGAAATTTTGAAAAAAATGCCTAGTGCTGCATTGCAGCATCTGAGTGGGTTGCTCAGAAAGTTTGATGCTTGTGTAACAAAAGATCAGCTTCAAACGAAATTATCGGACTTTGCAAGGAAATGGGAAAGTTTCGAAATAACTCTAGAAGATGAATATAATTTGATATTTGACACGGAAGTATCTGACTCTGTCTCGGACAACATGCAACAATATAAATCCGAAGAATCTGAAACTGTCTTTACAATCCCAGAAGTGGAAAACAGTGACAGCCACAGAAATAAATGCAAATCTTGCACAAAATGTATTGTTTGTTGTTACTTTGTCCTCCAGAAGTTTAACTTGCATAGTCTTGCGTATTCAAATTTATTGCTGACATGCAAATTTGTGCTGACATTATCCTCATCACAAGTTGCTTGTGAAAGGTCATTTTCGAAATTGAAATAAATTTGGAACAGACTAAGAAATTTGATGAGCCAGTCAAGTTCATAGTCATTCATGCTGATGTCTTGTGAAAAAGACTTTCTTCCGAGAATTAATAACGATACATTTATTGATGTCTTAGCACCGACTAGTCAAACGATGAAAAAATTGCTATACTTGTCAATACTGAATAGCGATTGTGTCTACTATTTCTAGACTCCAAATTACAGCATTGTTTTAGAAATATTTATTTTTATCAATATTTAGGCTGGGAGAATTGAATTTTTTTTTTTATACTTTAAATAATAATAAACAATAATGCACCTTAAAATAAAAAATCCTTTACAAATATAATATAGGTAAGTTTACAAATAAGGGCGTTAATCATAGTCGCTGTCATGGGCGGCGTGAAAACTACATCTTTTTTTTTTTTTTGCACTTACTAAGTTCATATCAATATTTTGGGGTTAGGACTTGTAATGTTAAATGCACTGCAATTGCCACTACCGTCCATTTAACATTTGGTATGTAAACTAATAAAAAGTAGCTGGCATCACGAATTTCGTTGTTACTTTTAGGTTCGCAATATGCATTTTTTATGGAGATGGCAGAAGTTAAGTCAATCCAAGAAGAAACTCTTGCTGCGCTGGAAATGTTAGGACGGAGAACTGACCCAGAAAGTTCTTCGCTTTTTATTAGCAAGTGTCATTCGCTTGAAAAGTTCGATGCTTTTGAAAAAAAGTTGGCTACTGAAAGAGAATTTAATTTTTTGATAAGTGTTATTAACAATAAAGTTTTGTTTCAATATAATTGAATCGTAATCCAGGAATCATAAAGATGACAAGGCTAAGTTTCACCGTTTTGTTTTGTTTGTGTTCGAACTTGGAAAATCAAGTTGCTACACACTAAGAAATAAAGGTAAAACGGGGTGTTTTTATATACCCTAAGGTATATTTACCGCTGCTTAATCCTAATATTGAAATTGAGGTAGATTTTTCTGCCTAAGGGTATGAATTTCGCTACTTTGTAATAGGGTTTTGAAAAAACACCCTAAACGCAAATCTAAAAATAAACGGCAAACCTTTTATTAGCAAACTAAGGTAGAAAATTCTACCTCGGCTAGAGAAAATATCTACCTTAACATTTTCTACCCTTGCAAAGCAAAAAAGCACGACAAAATGGTAGGATTCTTAGGTGGCAAGGAAAGAAGTATGCTATATATTATATATATTAGGGTGACCAGACGTACTCTTTTTTAAATTATTATACTCTTTTTCAAGTAATATTTTTATTGTATCTCTCTTTTTTATTTAAACCACTAAATATACTATTTTTTAAACATTTTATGAAAAAACTTTTTTATTTGGCAACATATCACTAAATTGTTTTCATGTATAACTGCTATAGCTTTGATATTAAACTCAATGTATTAACATAAACAAAAAATGTACATTTTTTTAACTGACGTTTTGGCTTAAAACTGGGTTCAATAAAATATATATATATATATATATATATATATATATATATATATATATATATATATATATATATATATATATATATATATATATATATATATATATACTTTTATTCTTTTGTAATTTTAGTCAAAAAATAATTCAGATGTCTATATATATGTGTAAAGTCATTTATTGTCGAAAACACTTTTTCTCATGTCGTAATCTAGTTAATCATATGCTTCTTTCGCATTCTGAAGATAAATTCATGAATTTAGATTGTGGCATTGGTGAATGTAAATACTTGTATAATACAGCTAATACTTTTAAATGGCACATTAATAAATGCCATAAAATAGCTGTTGATGAATCTTTACTCAAAAATACAGACTCCGAAATATTGGACAGTCAGAAAACAGAGGAATATGATGAGTGAAGGGAGAGTCAAGAAAATCTGTTTTTAAATATTGACGAGTCCTTAATGCATGATTTTATGGATTTTAGTGAATGCTTCTCTAGACAATTGTGTCACACTAAACTATATTGTAGAGAAAAATTTATGCTTCCAAAATCAGTAACAAAGCAAATTTTCGAGCAAGTTCAAACATTGTTTGACTTGTATCAAAACAGTATTTCTTCAATAATTCGGGCTAAACTTAAACATTGTGGAATTGATTGGAAACTAGATTATGTGTATAGACAAATTCTTGAAGAAGATTCTTTCTATGAACGTATTTCAAAATCAACATCCACCGACCATCTAAAGGAATCATATATGAAGTTAAACCTTGACTATGTTCCTCCAATTGAATATAATATCTCACCAATTGACAATAGATTTATTGTTACGTTAGAAAATAAAAATCAAGCTAATACTAAATTTCACTATGTTCCTTTATTGGCAACTTTGAAAAGTTATCTAAAACGTGAAGATGTTTGGAGTAGTTTTCAGCATAAAAAACAGGTTAGTGATTATCTACATGACTATACCGATGGTTTGGTATGGCAGTCACGAATAAAAAATTTTTGCTGTGACTCTTTTATCAGACTACATTTCTATAGTGATGAACTTGAAATATGCAACCCGCTAGGAAGTCGAAAAGGAACTCATAAAATAAGTGTTTTTTACTTTATTGTTGGCAATATTGAGAGTAAATATTGGTCATCATTGAACCACATTCATTTAGCACTGATTTCAAAGTATAGAATAATTAAAGAACACGGCTACGCACTAATTCTACAACCTTTGTTGAATGATTTAATGATACTTCAAAATGAAGGTATTAACATTAATGTTGAAGGTATAACACACAATCTTAAAGGCTCCATTGTTACATTATCTGGTGATAATTTGTCTGCACATACAATTGGTGGGTTCTCTGCATGTTTCTCGTCTGGCCGTATTTGTCGAAATTGCATGGTACCACATATTAACATTCGTAATATTAAAACTGAAAGTCAATTTATTTTAAGAACTAAAACCAGTCATGATTATCATGTTAACTCTGTGTTAATTGATCCAACTCTGATGCCTGTGTATGGAGTTAAAAAAGAATGCCCATTTTCTATCTTAATTATTTTCACCCAATTTATTCCATGCCCCAGGACATATTACATGACATATTGGAAGGACTGATGAGTGTTAATTTTAGTGTTGTTATAAAAGGCCTTGTTAAAGATAAGTTTTTGACAGTCTGTGAGCTCAGAAATATACTAAAAAATTTTAAATATGGGATTACTGAACGCTGTAATAAACCATTGCCTTCAAACGTTCCACTTAATTTAGTATCAAGTAACAAGCATATCAGTGGAAAGGCTGTGGAGAGGTGGTCATTATTTTATCATCTTCCGTTATATATTGGAAAAGTTGTACCATATGAAAACGAATATTGGTTGCTACATTTGTTATGCAGAAAAATATGCCAAATTATTCTTTCACCAGTTATTGATATAGAGTGGATTCCTGTACTCACCCACCTTATAGCAAGGCGCCATGAGTTATTAGCACGATTAAATCCAAAATCATTTACACCCAAGATACATTTTCTTGTTCATTATCCACGAATGATTTCCCAATTTGGTCCTCTTAGATTACTTTGGTGCCTAAGATTTGAAGCAAAACATCAATATTTTAAACAAATTGCTCTTCGTGTGAAAAATTTTAGAAACATTACTAAAACTCTTGCTGAGAGACACCATATGGCTAAGTGTGGTCTTTTGTCACCAGCAAATGAACGGATTAAGAGCTCTCCAGTTATTCTCGGTTTACAGCAATTTCTTCCTTATTCAATTTTTCCAACCAGTCTTTGCATAAAAATTAAACAAATATATGGAATTGAGATAAGTAGTAATCAAAAGAATATACTGTCTGTCAATCGCTTGCAATGTAATGGAACGTTATCACGTGTAAAAACCTTTGTTGTCTATAATGTAATTGATGAAGAATGCGTTCCACTGTTTGCCGAAATTGAATTCATTTTATATTTGCATGGCCTATGGGTTATATGTTGTATTCTCCATTTTTCTTTGACTTATAACCCACATCTTGATGCTTACATTAATGAAAAGAGTGATGAATGGATTGTTTATACACCAGGAGCTATTATTAATTATCAGCCACTTAGTTCATATAACGTAAATGGTGAAAATATGATATTTTTGCACAACAGTGTGGTTAAAATTTAAAATACTTTACAATATTAAATATAAATACATATTTAAAATTCAACCAAACTATTTAATTTAACATTCATTCCCAACCTACCCCACTAACTCCCTAGACTATTAATATGTTAATTTTTGTTTGGGTGTTTATGTTTTTTTAACATTTGCAAAAATATCTTACATATATTTTAAATATCTTATTTAATGTAATGATTGTAAATGAAAATGATTATCTGTTGTTGATGTTGTTGTTATACGGAGAGTATTAATTTCATCAGTCATTAAATCATACATATTAATAATTTAGATTAAAGTTATTTACTTTTTATTTAGTTTAGTTATTTCTTAAAAATGTATAACTTCAAAGTTTGGACAATATTTAAAGCGTAAAAGTAAATGCATGCACGCAAAACATTTCAATTGCACCAAAATACTAACTTCCCGGTAAGACCACCTTTGAATAACTAGCTATATTAGGTTTGTTTGTTAACTATATTAAGTAGGAAATTTTTGCCCATTTAATTAATCATTATTTCACCTGGTTCACAGTTTGGACAAGCTTCTTCATTCCCAAGTTTGAGAGTCCTGCATTTTGTTGTAGGTTGACAAGATCGTTTGTCTTCAGAGCTGGCACAAAAGATTGTGACTTGTCACTTGGACCTGTAGAAAAATAAAAAATAATTGATGTTGCATCAACATCATTGCCTCATTATAGAATAGTAGGCTCATTGACCAAAAAATTGCTTCTTTATTATCTATATATTGGCTTTAGGGCTTTTAATTATTTATCACCTAAATCTTGTTTGACTAACTTTCAATAGAGACTCATAAACCACTTGGATGGAATTAACAAGTAGATCTTTTACCTGGGGTAACTGGAACTGGATGTCCACCAGTTTCTCTTGAAAGCCGAATGGTCCCATGAGGTGAAGAGTCTTTATTGGAGACAACATTGGAAGCTATATGCTCTGCAACCTGAGGATCTTGTGCTGCAAGGCTCCTCATGCTTTCTCTGAACGTGGACTGAGTGCATTTGTGGGGCAAACCCCGTCCAAGTGGGCTTAAGCAGGTTAAACATCGAACAGCCTGAGAATTTCCTTCTTTTTATTCTTCTAAAAACATTTAAGTGCAAAGAATTTTTTATTTAAACATAGTCATGTAATGTTATGTTATTTTTAAGGGATAACAATAAATAAGATTAAATTGTAATAGTACTTGTTATAGTTGCAATCAGTGATTTAAATAAAAATCTTACCCGCTTCTGCAAGAGGGCTCTTCTCATTATTCTTCAACCGAGCTATTCTGCAAATAAGACATGTGCACTCTTGCCCACGAGTTTCTGGTTTGATTTCAATACTTTTGAAGTCAAACACTTGTGGCAGAGCAACATCTTTCCCCTCATCTTTCCTCTTGAATGTTGTGCGACGGGCTTCACAAAGGCCTTGAGGGACTCGTCCATCAGAAAAATCAAAGATGGTTTGATATATTTTTGAAATTCTATCAGCTTGGTAGGCACTGATTTGACGAGTTGCCTTTTTCATGCATGTCAAACAGACCACTTTCCGGTTTTCTTCATGGTTTCTAGCTTTATATGGCATTGTGATAGATAACCTGTCAAAAACGTTTTATGTGAAGTATGGGTTCAAATTATTGATTGTTAAGCTTTAACTTAATTTTATTTTTACTAACAAAGAATTTTAGCTTACCTTCAAAGTTTTAATGCTTTTTCACTTGTAGCTTGAGCTAAAATAATGAGTTTTCCCGAAAAAATGAGATAGTTTTCTTGCACTGATGAAAACATGTGATATCAAAAATATTTGCCTTGCATTGTTTACACACATATGCAAATATATAAATTTTATGGATAATTGATAAACCTTTAAAATATCTATGTACATCAAAGTTTACAATAAAATGGATTTTAAAATCTAGTATATATAAACTGATAGGTTTTTAATTGAATATCACTTCTTATGACACCTTTTGTGTAAGCTTTTTTGTGAGAAATTTTGGTATAAAGATTTTCTTATAATTCAAATCTTAATAAAATTTGAACCAATCATAGAAATTTATTGATTTTTTGTGTGAGTACAGAAATATACCACTGCTAACTTTGTACCAAATTTCAGCTCTCCAGCTTTATTGGTTTTAGACTTATGTGGGTATTAGCTTTGGGCGCTGGTCAATTTTTACCCAAAATATGAAAATTCAATTTTCTCTGGCGGATATTGTAACCAGATTTCAAAGTTTGAATTTCTGGACTCTGGGAGTGGTCCACTATCATCCCATATGGGTCTCATTCTCGGGTCAGCTTGAAGGTCAATATCCCTATTTTCGACAACAGTGAAATTGGTCCTCTTACTCTTCGTGATTCAGTATATTCCAGTGAAAATTGGCTTATGATACCTTACTCAGATTATGAAAATCTTAGTATAATAGAAGCAAAGTTAAACTTTTCTCTTAGTAAATATCGTGTGGTGGTGGAGAATACATTTGGAAGAGCAAAAAGTTGATTTGACTGTCTTTTAAAAAGATTAGATACAACAGTTGAACAAAATTTCAATATTGTTACAAAATATTGTATACTACATAGTTTCTGTACTTTGACAAATCAAAACTATTTAAATAAATGGATTGAACAAACAGAACTTGACTTAGCAAACCCTATACTAAACTGCAGTTGCATTGAACTTGAGAGTAAAGCGGAGTTTAAAAGAATTTTCATAAAAAAACATTACTTTACAACTGTTTAGTTGTAAATGATTTTTTTCAAACATTGTTTTAAAAGGTATAGTTTATATTATTTTATGGAAAATATAACAAAACAAAAAAATTACTTCGCATTTTGTAAATCGTAATTAAAAACTCTATCTCAGTCCCGCTTTTAAGACGTTTAACGTGCTTATCATTTTGAACTAGTGCATTTGGTAACATGGTAATCATGAAAGATGCATCACCTCTTTTATTGCGCAAGTAAGTTTTTCTGTTGTCAAATCTGACAATGAAAGTTTTATTTCAATATAATATAAATCTTCAACTTGACAATTTTTTAATATAACATATGATTTTTCTTGTTTGATATTTTCTAGAAGACTTTCTAAAGTTTTACGATCTATATCAGCCTGAGAGATCATAAATATGTTAACAGTAGCATGTATTTGTTCAAACATTACATCACCTCTTGATTTTTTCTTTATGAATTTTTTAAAGCAAAAACTTTTATCTTTTTTTACCATTTCTTCAGATTTAGAACTAAACGGAGTAATTTCAATATCTCTATGTTCACAGTTTACTAACTCACTAACACAGATATATAAATTATTCACTTCTGCCTAGTTTTGAAACAGTTACATTGCAAAGAGGAAAACGACGACCTAAAAATGCTCCATTTGTTTGGTTGAGAGTACTTTATCTCAGATTCGAACCGTCGGTCTAACTCAAAGATATATATTATTACACAATCTTGAATTTTTTAAAATCAGATATCTTTGTTTTAGAAAATCTTCGCTTTGAAACATTTCATAATGAAGTTAAGTGCAATGTTTCTAGTTTAGCAATGAATCGAAGATAACTGATGACACCTGGTCTATGATTGATTAGATACTTCAATTTTTAAGCTTCATGAAAGCGGACAATAAAAAAGAAAAAGTCGTGCAACGTATTTCAAAAATAATTGGTGATGAAAATTATACTCCAGACAAAGCTATAAGCTCTTTTGTATATTTTTCAACATCAAGAGCATTTAAGAAATGATTATCAACTGCCATCTGTTTCAACACTCACTCGCATTACTTCAAAAATTGCAAATATTAATGAAAGCAAATTTATATATTCAATATTTAATTCTCTTCTAGATAAGCAAAAAGTACATATCAAAAAATATTCCCTTAATCTTTGATTAACTGAAAAAATTCAATATATAATGTTTGGTGGTAACGGAGTGACCAGAATTGCAAAAAGGACTCATTTGAAGCAGCTTTAGAATGCAGAATCTAGAAGTCTTCTCAAGTTATCTGATCTGAATAAAAATTCTATTGCTCCAATACCGGACATAATTCTAAGCAAAGTTAAAGATGCCGCTGCATTTATTAATAAAATTAATGTTTGGTAGAATACTTTAAATGTAAAAGCCATTGGTGCAGATACAAGGCATAAGGATCCTTTGCAAGCTGTACATCAATCACGCTATTGCTTAATAGACTCATACAGAAATTTACTTAACACTATTCAAAATAATGTTCTTCTTGGTCATTAATGTGCATTACGCCAATCACTGTGTCACGAAATGACTTTTAATTCAAACCTCTTCTCCCGAGAAAACCCTTTGGAGGTTTGAGAGTACACATGTGTAGAATAACACTAGAGTTGGTTTTGAAATCTTTCATCATCGTCCGAGAAAGAAAAATCAGTTTAAAGTTTTTAATTTTATTGCTCAGAATAAAAATTTTACAAAAAAATAATTTCTTTAAAAAAATCTTGTTCTCTATTATAACATATAAATTTCTTCAACATATAATGTGTTTGCAACTCTAAACAAAGCAAAAACAAAAAAAAAATACATACAAACTATTCTTGAAAGACAAACAGTTTTCTACTTTCAGCTTTGAAATTCAAGCTGTAAAAAATATTAATGATTCTAGATACTTATACAAAATTATTCTACTCAATTGATTAAGAAGCAAGCCTTTATTAAACTCTTACATAGCATATGTAATTAATAACTGTAAATGTCTCTTCCACAAATAGAAATCAAAATAAATGTTTACTAATATACTCGATCAAACAGTTTCGAAGATTCCTGGGATAATCCCGATGGATGGCTGGCCTCTTGAAACGTTGCCAATGAAGACTGAAGTTGTGGTGAAGTGACTCTGTGGGTTGCTCAGAAAAGATGCCCAGAGAGTGGTTGTGGCGATCAATAAACTGTGTCACATGGAAGAAAGCAGCATGTGCTTTGGGGGTAACACTTGTGTTTGGAAGGTTGAGATAGGAAGCTTTAAACTCTTCAATAAGCTCACAGTAGTTCTGTTGGAGTGTATTCCCAAAGCAGGCATGAACAACAGCATCAAATTTTCTGAGGGTTTCAATAAATGGAAATGCCAAAAAGCAAGCATGCTTCTCTGCAAGTTTTTGAGGTGAGTCAACATTTCTCAAAAGCTTTCTACACTCATTGCCAGCAAATTGTCCTCCATGAAAAGGTTGTTGTTGAATGTTGATCATCTTTGGCCACTCATCTGCATTTTGCCAAACCTGACAGAGGTTCTTAAAGAGGTGGTTCACAACACCAATAAGAAGGTGAAGTTCCATAGGAGGAATAAAATCTAGGACAAGAGTATCATCAGAAAGTCTTATTATTGGCTGGTGAACAACATTTTGAAAGTCCCTTGCCTTTTTTGTTTGGGCACCGGCTGCTTGGAAGCCTTCAAAATCAGAACGAATGGAGCCAAATGTTCGAAGCTCACCACTGTGATGAAGATTAGTGAAATTATTATGTCATGTTAAATAATTTTCATCACATTACATCAAAGTTATTCTTTATTGTTATTGTTGCCTGTTTGTGTTGACTCTATACATAATACTATTCTTACACTTAGTTCATTATATTTAATGTGCTTTAATGTTTTTTATCCAAGGGGACAGAAAAAAGACGCCTACATAGCTCGAGTGTCATTGAGTTTGTCACAAAAATTTTGCAGACAGGATTAAACAATTCTAAGATGTTTTAATTAGAAAATTTGGTGAAAAGTCACAGATGGTTCAAAAACACCAAAGGTTACCAATCTTGAAAAAAAACTGGGCATCTGAGGTTATCTATTCTAAAGCAGTAGGAAATGGACTCCCCATTCCTAACATCTACTACCTAAGACATTTAATAATTTCTTACATTTCCAAAAGTATTCTAAACCTAGTTTAAAATTAGATTACCAAGTTTTATTCACATTAGATGTTAGTTTGGTTTGTTAGAAGCAGGATCCATTTTGACCAGACAAAATGTATTGGTCCTAAATGCAACTTATTATAAGCCCTTAAAAGGAAGCCTTCGCCACTTCTACTACACTATAAATAACAATAAATACCTTTAAAAAGCATAAAAAGATATCCTAAAAGTTGTTCTAGCAAACTAAAATTGAACAATTCGATTCCATTTATTTAAAATTTTTTTTAGGAGAAATTAAAGTAATAATCAAGGTTGCTCTGACCAATCGAAAACTTTATTTGTTTTCTCCTGAAAAGTTTAATTCTCTTTTTAATTATTTAGTGAAAGTCAGTGGTTATCAAATCCTTGATAATTTTACTTAATAAAAAGTATTGCTTTAGTATCACCTGCCTATGCTGACCCTTAGATGCCATTTACATATTTTGTATGTTGGAAAATTTGTATCATTTTTACTAAAATAAAAATTGCCAGGCATCAGTTTTAGTTACCTGACAATATTTTAATATAGTAAAAGTGACCTGTTGCCCAAGGTGTAAATGGTTCCTAGACGGTGCAAAATACTGCAATAATGCAATATCATAGTATAGGATGTAATCATTGTTGTAAAATATTACAAACTTAAAATTATGTTATTTAACTATGTAGGGCTTCTGGGACAACATCAAATAAGTGACTACAAAGAAGGTGACAGATTGTAACAAAAGTAGTATGTGGAGTCAAATAAGTTCTGAGTTTTTACATTCAAATTCAGTGTGTTCTACTGTAATATAAAGAAATCTAGATAAAAGTATTTGTAATTGGCAAAGCAGTTTCTTTCATTATTAGTGACACTAACCTTAATAGTCTCTTTTCTTGCAAATAATATTTAATGATAACCTTGGTGTTTGATATTTGTGGAGAAATTCATATGAAAATAGAGTTTGGTCTGAAAAAAGTATGAAATTTATTCGTGCCCAAAATCATATTTTATATTTCTTACCCATTGTTGATTATCTGTTGTCGAGGTGGACAGTGAAAAATGAAATGTAGAACTTATTATTCTAATTTTGTCAATGAGAAATGTTAGAAATTGAGTTTGATTTCTGTTTTTGTTTTCAAAACAAGAAACTGGTTAAAAAAAAAAAAAAAAAAGCTAGCTCAAATTATCGGATTTACGATATCCGCTACACAAAGGTTGCGTAAAATTTAATTGGGTTTTTACGCTGAAATTAGCGGAAATTACGAAAAAATATGTTTATAGAAACAATCCGCTCATTTCAGCGGGTTTCAGATGAAATGGTCGTGAATTCCGATCGGAATGAGTTTTATAGTAGTGACCCCAGGAGGGTTTGTTAGATATAATTGATATAAGCATTTGAAGAATATGGATGCTTCACAAAGAATTCTTAAAAGAGAAAAGGAAGACCATATGCTTGCTTTAGTGAAAACATTCCAATATTTTAAGAGCGTTATTAGCTCGTGTTTTGGAATGACATTAAAGGCTGCGTATGTTCAACATATTAAAGAGTTTAGGAACTCACATCTTCAACTCCCAATTTCAGCCACCACAAAAGCCCATGTAGTGTTTTAACAGGTTCCTGAGTTTATTGGTGTAAAGGATACAGAATCGGGAATTTTTAACGAGCAATTAACTGAAGCCCTGCATTCGATCTTCAGTGCTATATGGGCTAGGTACAAAAGAAACCCTGATCACATTGATATAGAGGCCAGTTACTGAAATGTGTCGTTGACTATAACAGCAAGCATCTTTGAATTGGATTTTTTAGATAATTTATTTTATTTTTTAAATAGTTAAACAGTGATTCCAAGAAATTCATTTTACAAATGCTTTCCATAACAATTCGTCGGCTTACTATCAAAACCACTTAAATCCGATTTTTTCATTTTTGAGGTTTTGACTTAAATTGGTTAGTTTTCTTTATGCGCAGCTCTATGCAAAACCGCATAAATCTAATTGCCTCGGAAATATATTAAACTGCCACCTATTGTTTATGGTAGAAACCTTCTTACCCACAGACACAGTTGTTTTACTTATAAGCTCCTGTCTAAAATATATGTCAAAATCATAGATTAGAAAGTTAGCTCATGCAAATTTATTGTATTTTGAGTGTGTTGGCTGTGATTTTAAAGTACAAAATGGATAACTCTACCAAAATGGACGTAAGTATGTATTTTTATTAAATTTTTAAACTAGTTATAGTTATTAATTGCAATATTAATCTTTATATAACTTAAACGAGATATAGAAGCTTTTGAGTATTAATTTATTTATTTTAAAAGAGACAGAAGTTTTAATCAGAATTATGTTTTGAATTACTTAAAGTACTAAATTAGTTTGATAATTCATTTTCTATTAAAAAATTGCTTACACATTCCATTTTAATTTTCAGTTTATCTATCCCAACTCCAGATCTCGTCGTATTTTGTCGATAATTGATATTAATAGCAACAATATCGTAACTGATAGACTAAATCATGAGACTGACTGTATAGAAAACCTTAATAACAAAATAGAATTAGCTGTTATTACTTTAAGAAATTCAAAAAATTCAGATATAAATGACAATGATAATTTTTTCCGTTCCGCAGCTGTAGACTGTGCAGAAAATACTTTTTCGAACACTGAAGATTTTAGTGTAAATGAATCTCTATCACAGTACTTTCAAGACAAGGAAAATTTGGATTAGGACAACTGTAGTTCTTTTGTACCAGCAGAAAGTCTTGATTCTGTTGATAAAATTCAGGTGGTTTCCTGTGCTGAAATTACCACTGAAATTTGTTTAAATAAAACAAATACTGTGGATACAGAAAATTTTGTTGATAACGGTTATTATAGACCAGATAATGAAAATGACTTGCCGAGTAGTAGTGTTATTCCTAGTGATACTAACAAGGAGTGTACTGAAGAAAAAGATGAAGGACAAGTTGATAAAGAAAGACTAAATAACGCAAGGAAAAGAAAACGTAGGATAGATAAGAAAGATTAGGGAAAAGAAAAAAACAAAAGTAAAAGAGAAAAGGGTCAGGAATAATATGGATTAAAAAAAACGCAGAAGGAGATTGGGTAATTTATTAGAAAAGAGAAGCAAGAAAGTTAAAACCCTTTAGCAACTGTAAGCAAAGTGCAAAAACTCCAAAAAAAAAGTGCTGAAAAATTACAGAAGACGATAGATTAAAAATTTTTAACCATTTCTGGAAAGAATTTAACTGGTCTCGGAGAAGAACTTACGTAGCTAATTTAGTCGATAGTGTTGCCCCAAAAAACATAAAGAGTCAAGTTTATGAAACACCACGCTGTTCTAATACGTTCTTTTGTTTCCTTAAAAGAGACGCCGTTTGAGTTCGAGTGTGTACAAAAATGTTTATAAGTATGCTATGTATAAGTAAACACTACATAACCTTGGACATTACATGGACACTACATAACCTTGGACACTACATGGACCTTACATAACTGGGCTATGCATAAAGCAGACGTAAGACCAACAAAGCCAGACAAAAGTATTAATAACAAATGAAAAAAAAAATGCAATGAAAAAAAAAAGTTTAGAACAATTTTTTTCCTTTTTTCCAAAAATGGAGTCCCACTATTTTCGAGCATCTTCAAGTAAAGTATATCTAGAGCCTATCTGGTAATCTTAATCGGCATTAGTGAACGGAAACTTTCGGCTTCGGCCGAAATTTAGACCGAAACCGAAATTTCTGCTTCAACAATTTTTTTACTTTTTCTGTTTCGGCCGAAATTTCGGTTCAAACCACAACCGAAATGAACCGAAACTTTTATAAGATTATTTTTAAAGTCTAGATAATTTTTTTTAATTTAGAGTGGGATCATGACGATTTCCTAATTGTAATCGTTTGTTGGTAAATCAATTTTTAATTATAACAATTGTAGAAATTTTAATTGAAATCACGTTTACATAATTGATTCAAGTTACTATTCTCAAATCATTCTTTAAGTAAATTAACATTTAAGTGAAAGAGTGGGAGCTAAAGGACAAGATCAAAGTCTGCTTAAGAGACAATGCAGCAAATATAAAAGCAGCTTTCAAAGAACCACATAGTGTTTACAAGTCTGCTGGGTGTCTAAATCATTCACTTCAACTAGTGATTAAAAAAGAACTTTTTTCACTCCAGAGTGGTGTAAACTTGATAGAATATTGTCGAAAGCTTTGCACCTATGCTTCTTTTTCAAACTCCTTCTTTGCTGAGCTTTACAAACATCAAGAGCTTCAAATGAACAATTTTGACAGGCTCGGGCTCAAAAATGATATATAAACACGCTGGAATTCAACTTACTACATGTTTAAAAGAATTCTGTGCTTGAAATTAGCAATTGCAACCACACTGCTGATCCGTCCTTCCAGCGGCATTCAGTTCACTCTACATGATTAGAACCTGTGTGAAAAGCTGGTAAACATCTTACCAATTTTTGAAGAAGCCACCAAATTGCTCTCTGGAAAGGATGCTTGCATCAGTGCATGTATTCCAACTGTGACAACTATCCTGAAATCATTTAAAGTTCCCTCTGATGACGAAGAAGTGATGGGCATGAAAAATACTTTAAAGAAAGCAATGGAGGCACGTCTTTTTGACTTAGAAATTATTGATCATTTTGCAATAGCAACATTTCTTGATCCCAGACTCAAGCACCACTTCTTTAGATCCCAAAAAGCCTTTCAAGTTACTAAAAAAAAAAAGTTTTTTTGGAATTAGACAGTTTCATTTTGAGCCAAAATGAAATTACTCCTGTGATGAAAACAAAGTCTATTGAGAACATTGGGTTTTCTTCAATGATGCAAAATATCATTGCAGAGTCACAAAATACAACGTCCAAAAATCCAACTTCCAAATTGGCAAAGGAAGTATTAAACGAGTACTTAGAAAGCCCAACATCTTCATGCTGTTTAGAGTTTTGGAAAGAGTATGAAGAGAAAACAACATTAAAAGCAAAGTTTGGTTTGGTAAAAGTGGCAAAGAGATTCCTTACACCTCCACCAACATCTACCGAAGTTGAAAGGTTGTTTTCAACTGCTGGAGACATTCTTTCAAATGAAAGAAACAGACTTTTGCCATAAAACATGGAAAAAATTTTATTCTGTAGAAAAAATATTTCAATTGTTAACTTTAATTATGAAAATGTCTAGACATATTCTACTTTTTTTTTGACATATTATAGTTTTTATTAAATTATGTTACAAGGTGATGGCTTAGATATACGTAAAATAGTTTTTTTGCTTAAACTTGGTGATCATAAAAGGTTCAGGGATTTTTAACATTTTTTTTTTCAAATTTCGGCTGTTTCGGTTTCGGCTTCGGCCGAAATTTCGGCTGAAATTTCAGTTTCGGCTTCGATTACGGTGTTGCGTTAAAAAAGTTAGTCGTTAAAAAAGTTAATAAATAGTTCTGCGCATGCGTTACGCGTGCGCAGTATGGTTAAAAAGCGTTCGTTAGGGAATGAAATTTGGCGTTAAAAAAGTTGCATCGTTTCATTAGGGTATGTAAAATATTAAAAATTAGTTTATACTTTAAATTAAAAATGGCTGTCATGTTTACTCAGTTAATGAAATTATTTTATACTTTATATTAAAAAGGGCTGTCCATGTTTACTCAGTTGCTAAATTCATAAGCTTTACTTTTGATATATGGACCAGTAGTTCAAATGAAAGCTTCATGAGCCTGACAGGTCACTGTTTAGATAATACATTTAATCAGAAAACTGTTGTACATAGAGTAGCTCCATTTCATGAGAGGCATTCAGCAGGGAATATTGCTGAATTGATTGAAGATATTATGGCTGAATTTAAAATATCACCTTAAAAAATTCATTTAATAGCTAGAGATAATGGTACAAATATTGTTAAGGCTATTATTAAGATAGCCCATATAATAGTATGGCTTGTTTTTACACACACTGCAACTAGTAATTAATGAGTGTATTTTTGAACAAACAGTTGTCAAGAATGTCATTGAAAACTACCATTCAATTGTTGGGCATTTCAGCCATTCTCCCCAAGCTTGCCCTAAACTTAAAGCTCTTCAAGAAGCAAACAATGTTCCTAAGCACAAAGTTATTCAAAATGTTCCAACAAGGTGGAATAGTACCTGTCATATGTTAGAACGAATTTATGAACAAAGGAAACCTCTAACCATATATGCACTTGAAAATGGTAAGCTTCCTTTATTAAACAAATGGATGATTATTGGACAGTTTTGTGTTTTGCTAAAAGATTTCCACAAAACAAGAGTTTGCTTGAGTGAAAGAAATTCTATTGTCTCGGATATTATACCACAGATACAGATTTTGAAACATCTTAATATAATTAGCACAGAAACGTTTAATGTTTAACGTCGTTTTGTCATTAGTTACTAGGCTTTGAAAAAGCGCGTTCTCTAAATGCACGCGGCCATCGGAGAAAGATATCTTAAGCGAGTTGAAACTTTTTTCCTTTTGGAATTTAATTATTAGTTTAGATATATTACATAAAGAATCATATTAAGATAAATGATAATCGTTAAGATCATATTATAATTGAAGTAAGTATATAAAATAGTTATATATACATTTTTATTAGATAAAGTAGAAAGGATTTAAATTTTTATCAGAAAAAGTAGAAAGGATTTTAATCTTTTAAATCGTTTGTATTTTGTTTGTTTTAGCTTTTCTTTTAGCAGTTTTATTTTTGATATTTTATTTTTTAGAAGGAAAATAAGGGTATGGATGTTATTTAAAGTCATACTAATGCTATTTCCATAAAATGGTTATTACTACTTTGAAATCATTACTACTTTGAAATTTCTGTGATGCTATTAACTATTATTGTTCTTTTTTAGAAAATTTAGAAAAGTAAATTAAAATTTTGTGCCAACACTGACATGGCATGTCACATGTTACTGTATGTAAAGGTTAAATTTTGTTGTGAGGATTACAGTTCTTATGAAAAAAAAAGAAGGTAAAGAGTATTGTTTGTAAATATATATTTTGTATCTTTTTAAATTTTCTGGCATCATTTTTAAAATTTTTATTTGCACACTTATAGCTGTTTTATCAATGTGTTTTTATAATAATGTAAAGTGTTTTTTTTATTGTTTGTGTATGTGTTGATATGTGTTATATGATTGTTTTAAAAATGTGTTTAAATATGTATATGAGGTATATATATATTTAACCTTATATACATATCTAAACATATTTATTGTGTTTATAGTTGGTACATATGTTTATATTATGTTGTTTCCGTGTTTTCAAAGTGCTGTTACTTGGTAAACGTGTAGAGCAAGATTTGTCAACTTTGCCAGCCAAGTGATGTACATTTAACAGAGGGTTACACAATGGTGTTTAGTGTCAAACTGTTACTGCTTTAGGTCTAGCTGTTTTCAAGCCTTTATTATTAAAGATTATTCTAAAAATACATAATAATGTATTTTAATAACATTTTGCGTAATGTTGTTACTTATGTTTTGTTTTATATGAATGTTATCATACTTAAGTTATTATCTACATATATTATATTAACTTATGGTGTGTGCTATTGTTGTGTGCTGTTGCTGTGATGTTTTTTTGTTATCTTTTGAGTTAGTAGACATTTGGCTTATCTTCATGTTGGTGTCTATTGTTAAAAATGGATAGGTAGTTTTATTAAAAATCAATAATGTAAAAGTCAATACAAACTATTTTGCCATATATACAATTTGATTTATCTCAATTTGATTTTTTGTCTTTAGCGCTGTTTACTACATGATTTTGCTATAAATATTCTGGAATCATGATGTTCCAGCATGAATTATTTTGTTAAAGCTAACATAAAATATTAATATTTTACAATTCCTCTGGTAAATCATTACAGCTTTTCTCTATAAGGTTCATGGATTTTCATTTTTTGTATGTAATGTTTTTCTTATTTATTTACTTATTCATTACATTTTTTTTATTTTAGATTTATCAGATGATGTATTTATGTGGTATAGAAGAACAAAATATTGTAGAGTTTTGTGAATTTTTAAAAAATGTTTGCTAATAATTTTTTTTGAAGAAATAATGTTTAAATTTGCAAAAAAGGGTTTACAATGTTTTTTTTGTTTTTTTTAATTTTTCTTTGTTAGCAGTATGTTTATTATGAGAATTGCATGTTTTTAATAATTTTTTTAATTATTTGCTAAGCTAATTTTTTTCAAACATCTCCCAGCTGATATATATTTTTTTATAGTCATAAGATTATTGTATAATTTAATTTAAATGACAGTCTGTTATATTTAAAAATTATTTGTGTGTGCTATTTAAAGTAGAAAGGAAATTATATAGGAAAGATCGCGATCTTCAGGATTCGTTTCTTTTCTGATTCGTATAACTTTCAATTGAAAGTGAAGTTTAAATGGATGATATTAGGCTAGAAGCAGATATTAGTTTAGAAAATGGAAATGTTAATAGGCAAGTTAATTGTCGCAGAAATGAAAGAGATAGGCTCAGGCGAGATGAAATTAATAATCGACAAAATGCTAGAAATGCTGCTCGGCAAGCAGCAAATAATTCAAACCCAAATGAGGAGAGCTTAATTAGGCAAATTGAAAATAATCGTCACAGAAATGAAAGAAATAGGCTTAGGCGAGATGAAATTAATAATCGACAAAATGCTAGAAATGCTGCTAGATACGAAAGAATGTATTGTATAGCAAGAAGCAATACTATTCCAGATTATAATTATTTAGGAGAAATGAATTATGTTTGTCAGCATTGTGGTGCTAAGAAACTTCCTGATGAAACACATTTTTTATGTTGCCATAATGGAAAGGTAGTTTTGTCGCAACCTTCATCATTTCCACAAGATTTAGAAGATTTATTTAAAGGAAACTATGCAGATAGAAATGCCAATCTGAATTTTTTAAAATATATTAGAAATTATAATGCCTGTCTTTTTTTTGCTTCATTTGAAGCTAATGTAGTTCAACCCATGAACCATGGGCCGCCATGTTTTAGAATATGTGGTCAAGTTTTTCATCGTATAGGTAATCTAAGACCAAATCAAGATGTTCTGCCAACATATTGTCAACTATACATCTATGATCCACTTGCAGCAGTAAATTTTAGAATGCAACAACGTGGTAATGATCTTTGCTTAAATGATTTAATGTTGCGATTGCAAACTATTATTAGTGAAGAGAACCCATTTGCTCTTGCATTTAAAAACATGGCTGAAGTGGAAGATGAAGAAGTTCGTCGAGCAGCTCTAGAAGGGCGCTCAGTGTCAGTTGTAAAAATGTCTTTACTTGAAGGGCAAGATAGACGTCGCTATAATCTCCCTTCACATAACGAAGTTTCAGTTTTATTTGTTGGTGAAGATGGTGCACCACCTGCTTCCAGGGAAGTTGTTATTTACCCAAGAGGTCATCCTCTTAAAACTATATCAAGTTTGTCTGGCAACTTAGATCCTATGGTTTATCCTCTATTTTTTCCGAGGGGTGATGCTGGTTGGCATAATCAATTGGTTCACAACCCTGAGCGTGCTACATTGGTTAGAAATCATGTTACATTATCTCAGTATTACAATTATAAACTTTCAGTTAGACAATTTTTTTCTTCACTCTTTTATGGCAAAAAACTGTTTCAGCAATATGCTGTTGATGCGTATGTTAAATATGAAGGCAAGCGCCTTACTTTCATCAGAAATAACCAAAACATGATCATAATGTTAGACCAGGGCGTGTTGTAGTTTTGCCATCAACTTATGTAGGAAGTCCTAGAGCTTTAAAAGAAAACTTTAAAGATGCTATGGCTATAATTAAAAAGTATGGTAAACCAGATCTTTTTATTACTTTCACTTGCAACCCAAAATGGCGCGAGATAACTGAAAATTTATATCCAGGTCAGACAGCAAATGATAGACCTGACTTGGTTATTCGAGTATTTAAACTCAAATTAAATAACCTTCTTAATGACATTTTTAAGCATGGTGTATTAGGGAAGGTTGTAACACATGTTCAGGTTATTGAGTTTCAAAAGCGTGGTTTGCCACATGTTCATATTTTATTTCACTTTGCAAATGATGATAAGCTTGAAACAGCGCATGATATCAATAATTTAATATCTGCTGAAATTCCAGATCCGATTGTTAATCGAGACCTTTATGACGTTGTTAAAACTTGCATGATTCACGGTCCACGTGGCATACTGAATCCAAATTCTCCCTGCATGAAAGATGGGGTGTGCAGCAAAAAATATCCTAAAGAATTTAATGCTAACACAGTAGCAGTTCATAATGGTTATCCGCGATATAGACGTTGTGATAATGGTTTGGTTATAAATATTAAAGGTAACAATGTAGATAACCGCTGGGTGGTACCTTACAATCCATGGTTATCAAAGAAATATCAAGCTCACATTAATGTTGAAGCTTGCATGTCTGTTAAGGCTGTTAAATATTTGTACAAATACATATACAAGGGTCACGACTGTGCCAATATTTTAATAAGTGAACAAATTAATCATGATGAAGTAAACACTTTTTCAGATTGTCGTTATGCTAGTGCACCTGAAGCATTGTGGCGAATTTTTGAGTATCCAATAAGTCATATGTCACACACTATTATACGCCTTAAAGTTCATCTACCTGAAAATCAGTTAGTGTATTTTAGAGAAGGAGCAGAACAAATAGCTTTAGATCGTGCAGCTCAACGTGATACGCACCTAACAGCATGGTTTAAGTTAAATACTGAAAATGAAAGAGCACATTGCTATTCGTATGTAGACATTCCTTATCACTTTATATTTGATGATAAACATTGTAAATGGAAGATTAGACAAAGGGGTGGTAATAAGGTGATAGTAAGAATGTATAAAGTTAATCCAACTGGAGAATTGTTTTTTCTTAGACTGTTACTTTTGCAAGTAAAAGGAGCAACATCTTGGGAGGATGTGCGTACTGTTAATGGTATTGTCCTTGAAACGTTTCGTGAAGCATGTGTTTTGAAAGGTTTGTTGCAAGATGACACTGAATGGCAGAATACTCTTTCTGAGGCGGTTTTAACACATATGCCAAAGCAAATTAGACAGTTGTTTTCAATTAATTTGACCTTTTGTGAACCTGACAATCCTTTACATCTCTGGAATACATACAAAGCTTTTATGATGGAAGATTTCATTCACCGCTCAGTCCCACTTCTAATAGCTGAACAAGCTACTCTTCATCAAATTGAGAAGATTATTAATCAAAGTGGTAAAACGCTGGCTGATTACAATCTGCCTGTTATTGATGAGTTTATAGGCTTAAATCTAGAAAATTTTAATGAAAATGTTCAAAAATCTATTGACGAAGCCAATCGAATGAGACTGTTGCTTAATGTCAATCAATTAAATGTATGTAATGCTATTCTTGCTGCACTGAATGAGCAACCAAGTGTAGAAAATCAACATTCTAGATTGTTTTTCATGGATGGACCAGCTGGTAGTGGAAAAACCTTTACTTATAATTATTTGATTGCTGAAACCATAAGTAGGGGCTTTAAATCTGCTACAGCTGCATGGACTGGCATAGCAGCACTCTTCTTTCAAATGGATCTACATTGCATGGCTTATTCAAACTTCCTGTTCCAATATTAGATAATAGCACATGTAATGTAACTCCTAACTCTATGCAAGGGGATTTTTTAAGACAAGTTAGTTTGTTTTTGCTTAATGAAACATCCATGATACCTAAGCATGCCTTAAATGCAATTGATAGGTTGTTAAAAGATATTTGCAACAAAAACTATCCGTTCGGAGGAAAAATCATTCTTTTTGGTGGTGACTTTAGGCAAATTCTGCCTGTTGTGAAAAGAGGACAACCAGCTGAAATAGTGGAATCGTGTATAAAATGTTCTTTGCATTGGCAATGGGTGCAGAAGTTTGCATTAACTGAAAATATGAGAGTACAAGATGGGGAAGGTGAATTTTCCCAATGGCTATTAAAACTTGGGAATGGAACAATACCTGTCAAAGAAGAGGATCCTTTCAAAGGATGCATTGAAATACCAAATCAGTGCATTATTAGAGAAAATGAATCGATTGTTGAAAAGATTTTTGGAGATGCTGATCAAAATGATTATTCTAAACGCGTGATTTTAACACCAACCAATTTTGATTCATTATCAATCAATGAAGAAGTGCTTGAATGTCTGCCGGTTGAGGTCAAAATTTATTAAAGTGCTGATCAAATTGATACTGATGACCCTAATGAAAGAAATAACTTTCCTGTTGAGTTTTTGAACAGCTTAACTCCTTCAGGTATGCCACCTCATTGTTTAAAATTGAAAATTGGTTGTGTAATTATGCTACTTAGAAATTTAGATCTCAAAGCTTGGTTATGCAATGGTACTCGAATGAACGTTTGTGCTCTTCAAAATAATTATATTGATGCAGAGGTTTTGACAGGTGTTTCTGGTGGTAAACGGGTTTTTGTTCCTCGAATTCAATTGGCTCCATCAGATTCTAATTTACCTTTTGTTCTAAAACGTCGTCAGTTTCCTGTCAGATTGGCTTATTCAATGACAATTTTCAAAAGTCAAGGTCAAACATTTGATAGAGTTGGGGTATATCTCAAAAAACCGTGTTTCTCTCATGGTCAACTATATGCTGCATGTTCAAGAACTCTAGGGCATTTAATAATTTGTTTTTCAAAATTGATAAACATCTCATTCAAGGTATGGTAGGTGAAAAGTGTTACACAAATAATGTTATATTTTCTAATGTTCTTAATTTATAGTCTTTAGATTTTCATTTCGAAAATTTACTGTTTGTAGGTTGTGAGCATATTTTGTATGTATAACTTTATTTATTATTTTAATATTTTTTTTCATTGTTTTTGATAAATATATCTGTCATTTAATATTGTTATAAAATGTGTTTATATGTGTTATATACCACCATATTTGTTTATAGTCGTATATATGTTTAAATTATGTTGTTTCCATGTTTTCAAAGTGGTGTCATTTGGCATTATGTTGAGCAAGATTGATAACCTTGCCAGCCAAGCGATGTACTTATAGCAGAGGTGTGACTTGGCAGCATTTAGTGCCAGGCGGTGTTACTGCTTTAGAGCTAGGTGTTGTCTAGCCTTTTTTAATTATTCTGGAAACACATAATAATGTCTGTTAATGTTTAGCGTAATGTGTATGAGAGAGTATGCAACCTTGATCTTTAAATCTAGGGTGTTTTAATGTCCTAAATTTGAAGTAATTGAATAACTAATATTGAACGTAAAAACAAATATACTTTTATGTAGTTATATGTTGAGTAAAAAGATAAATATATAGTTAACTTTAAATTGGTTTTCTAATTTTGCCTTTCATATTTTAATTTGGTTTGTTATTTTCGCTGGATTTTAGGATTAAGGGTGTAAATATTCTATTGTTATGTGTTATTGTTGTGCTGTTTTGTGTTGATAGACTACTTGGCTTACCTTCACGTTGGTGTCTATTGTTAAAAATGAATAATGGGTAGTTTCATTATTGGAACTTACTGCTTTTATTTATTTACTAAAAGCCAGCATTATGCTAAAAATGCAGTTTATATCTTAATTTGATTTTTTTTCTTTTAAATTTATTTTAGTATTGTTAATCCTTTGCACTTCGAAACAGATTTTATAGTTACATTTTCATGTTTAAAATGAACTGTTATTTCAAAATAGGTTGCTATAAATAGGTAAATTGATTTTCAGTTTTTATGTGGTGTTTTTTTTTTTTGTGTAATTATGGTATCATAATTCCTTTTTTTTTTTTTCTTTAAGATTTACGATTGACGCTGATTTCTTTTTATTGTAAACTTTTGTCAGTTAAAATGATATAAATATATGCAATAAGTTCAATTATTTTAAAGTTTTCTCTATTTTATCTCTAATAATTTGTTGTACCTAATTCAGGGGATCCTTTTAAACGGGGGGTCGCAACTAAAAACCTTTAAAAACATGAATATGGTAGTTTTGCGCATTTGTCAAATATCGAGTTACTTAAATTTTATAAGTTGTTTAACTAATTAATTAGCTTAGTTTGCATTTGCAACACTTTTGAGGAAAGAAAAAATTCTTATATATGTTAAATTCTTATATATACTAAATTTTTATATATATTAAAAAGAAAAACTCTTTTACATGGAAATCATTGTTTTACATTTTATTATTTTGGTAAAAGGTCTTCATCAAAAACTTGATTTCTCTTAATAAAAATAACTATTCTCCTGGTCACCATTAAAGCAAAAACGGGGAAGGGAGGTCCTTTATTAGTGTCAAAATATTTAAGAGAATTAAATTTCGAGTAACAAAAGGAATTTTTAGTAAATGGTAGCAAATTACCGTTTACCAAAAACTATTGAAACAAAGAGGCCACAATATAAAAATGGTCTGTTGAACAGACTTAACAAGACCCGGGTGCGGTCAGCTTGGTTAACAGACATGAAAGTATGTCAGGTTAAAAACTATTTTTACTGTTCTATCACATTTAGCTTCCAAAAATGTTTTAAATTGGCTTTAAAGGCTACGTTACGTAACCTTTAAAGCCAATTTGAAACATTTTTGGAAGCTAAATGTGATAGTACAGTAAAAATACTATTTTAAGATTTTTTGGCTCATAAAAGGGATTTAAGACTTAATCGATTGTGGTTTCCTATTAAACCGCAATAAACAGCGATTAGAAAGCAATATGGCCCAGACGGAATATGCGACATAAATATCAAATTTGTATTTTACTCATTCACAAAAAATGGAGTTAAGACAAATTGGCTCTCATGTCCAGATATGTTTACTGCACATATTAGTAAATAAACTAATTATTTGCGTAATGAGTTAGACGCATTCATGAGTTTTTTAGGCATTGATTATAATTGCTAAACACAATGTAATTAATTGAATATGCTAATCGTAATGTAATTTGTAATAATGTAATGCTAAAGTTAAATGCGCTATTACTTTTTAGTTACTCTTGGTTGTTTTGTTACGCTTAGTGAAGGACAGGTTTTGTTTGTGCGCTGTTAGTTTTTCTTCTGTTCTGGAATTTTGAGATTGGAATTTCCAGTTATTTAAAAAAGCACGTTTCTATTATATCTGTTCTATTACATCTTATCATATCTTTCAAGTAGGTTATATTCTGTGTTGTAATTAGCGTAAAAATTGCATTATTGTATCGCGCATCAGAAGGAGCGTTGTGCGTGCGTCATATATTTATTGTAAAGAAATTCATTGTACACAATGAGTTTTCATTGTACACAATGAATATTCATTGTACACAATGAATTTGGAAAACATATATAAATTGTAAAAGCTGAGAAGAAAGGAGAGAATTTTATAAATTGTTATTGTTATGACAACACGGTCATCTTGATTTTACATACTCTTTTATCACTTAAATCGTTTACATTTTTTTTTTATATCTTAATATGTCTATTTTTATATTAAATTTGTTTCTTATACTTCTTTTTATTTTTATATCGAATTGATAGAATGTCCCAAATCGTCGATGAAGGTTTGTATTTATTTTGATGTGTGTCATGTTACTGATTCGTATCATGTTAGGTAGTTAGTTCTTAAAGATATGTTTATTTTTAGTCGCTGAATTACTAAGAAGTAAGTTTTGTTCCCTTTTGTTATAATGAAATGTTACAAATTGCAGTTCTTTTATGTTTGTTGATTTAAATTAACTTTACAATAATAAATTGGTTTAGACGAAAATCTATGTAAATTAATTCAATCCAGAAAGATTAAATAATTATTTTAATATTGAAGTAATTAAAGAGGTTTAAGAAAGAATCGAATTCAATATTTGTTTGCTTTTCTGTTTAGATGACAACAGTATAATTGAAGAAAGTAAGTTTTAAAAAGGAAAAAAAAAACTTTTTAATGTGTTTTTTTTTTTGAAGTAGGTTTAAAATTTCAGGTTTTTAAAATCTTATATTCTTAAATATTTTATAATTAAAAAATATCTATGTTAAATTTTTAAAATCTTATAATCTTAAATATTTTATAATTAAAAAATATCTATGTTAAATTACACCAGGTTGTAGAAAATTGTTATAGTTTAATGATAAGGTTGTAAACAGTTAGAGCAGATTGAATAGATCAAAGATCGATTTAATCTACTTAACCTACTACCATAGTGAAAATTCACTATCAATTGTTTGTTTTTCTGTTTAGTTGGCAACAATGTAGAGAGAGAAAGTATGTTTTAAAGGATTTATTTTTTTAAAAAGTAACTAAAATGTTTTTTAAAAAAACGTTGTTGACTTTAAAGTAAAATAGTAGGTTTTTATAATTTTTACAATAAGCCCAAGAACTTAGGTCCTACTTAAAATTGTCAGTAATAAAGAGAAGAAATTTAAAATTCTCAATAAGAAAGCTTTTTATTATATTATATCAAGTAAGTTTAATTAAGATTTATTTTCTTTAGTTGATAAAGAAAGAGCTAATAATGGTATTAATTGCATTAGTTAAATTAGTTTATTTTTAAAAAGTTAAGTAGATATTTTACCGTCTATACATTTAAGTGCTTTGATTATTTAGATACCGAAGTCAAGGAAGAATTAAGTCAGTGTTTTTTGCTATTAGATATTTGTTAACAGGAATTTGTTTATTTGTACTGTAACTGGAATTTTAAAACTTCAAGTACTTAAGCTTTATTTTTTCTTTTAGGAGAGTTGGAAAAAAAACTAAGTATAAATTACATGATTATGATTAGTATAGTTAAGTAAATGAAGTATTTATATCTGTACCTCAAAAGGCCAAGATCAGTTTTCACACTGTAGAAATTGTCCAGGAGAGAAAAAATAGTAAAATAATTAGTCTTTATTGCCTTATTCTTGATGGTTAAATTTGTTATTTTTTCGTGTTTTATTTAATTTTTCTTGAGGCACATTAAATATATTTTTGAAAAAAATTAAAAATAAAAAATTAAAAAAAGTGAAAAACCATTTCGGAACAATCAACCTTTGTCTTCTGAGGTACAGATACTAAGATTTAAAGTTTATTTTAGTTTATACTTTTGGTTTAGTTTATAGTCAATTTTGGTTCAGTTTTTGTTTGTTTTAGCTTCAGTTGTCTTTTTTCTTACTTTAGACAACTTTATGGAGGAAATGAAAGGATTAGGTAAAAAAAATTATATATTAATGTAAATATTATTTTATCAATTATTTTGAGGTATATTTTTTATCATTAGTGTCTGGTAAAAGTACAATTGGTAGGACTGTGTTTTAAATTTTAAGTATTTTTTCTGGAGAAATATGTGTTATAGGGGAAAGAATTATTTAATTTATTAATATTATTAAGATAAACTCAAATATGACATCTTTAAACTTCGCATTTTACTCATTTTTATTAAGATTAAATTTTTTACCAGTTTAACTCTTTTATTTTTTTATTCTTTTTTATTTTTTAAACATTTTAGCATCCTCTTCATCCTGTGAAAATGGTGAGGATATGCTTTATATTTTGATTATATAAAATTGCAAATATTTTTAATTTTTATTATATCCTTCTATTTGTAATTTTAGTTCCGTTAACTTTTGAGCAATACAAAAGATATCGCTCCCAACACCCAGGGCCTCTCTCGGAGAGGTCCTTTAATAAGTGGCGTACCAATGGCGGTATAGATGAGCCATCCTTTAAATGGAGGGCCCATCCATACCGGGGTGTTGGGAGACACCGAAGAAAAAACAGCAACCAAAAGGTTGTAAATGTCTTCTATCAGCGAAGATATTTATAACCTTTTTGTTGCCGCTTTTTTCACTTTTTTTTTATTATTGTAATTTTTTATTAATTTTCTTTAATAAAATATTTTGTTTATATGGTTTGTTTTTGTCTTTTTTAATTAAAATTTTATTTTTACCAATTAAACTTATTAATTAAACTTAGATATAGTTAACTTGAACCATTACTCAATCAGCATAACATTATATCATAAAATCACATTCTTTATAATGTAACATTTTTCATAATATAACAATATTTTGTTAAAAATAATTCATTGGTAGTTTAATTTATTGAACTCTCTGCTTTTAAAATTTTCTATAAGCCAAGACAATGTGTTTTGCTATATAAATGCAATTTATTTATATCTCAATTTAATTTTATCTTTTTTTATCGATTTATTGTTAGGTTATTTGAAGCATTAGTTATTTTGTTTTTTAGTTAGTATTTTAAATCTATTGTAATGTCTTTTAAATTAAACTAAATACTACTAAAAGCCAACATGAAATAACGTCATAAAACAACACCGACAAGCTGCATGACAGTAGCTTAAGTACAACAACAGGTTACCGAAACTCAGGTATATTGTCTTTCAGTTTGTTTGGTTTTTTTTTTCTTTCTCTCCCTCTCTCTTCATTTTATGTCTACTTATATTTTACAATTTTTTATTTAGGCTTATCGTATGACGCATTAATGCAATATAAAAGATGAAAGTTTACATATTTTTAAATTTTTTATACACATGTTTGATTGTAAATTAACTTTTTTTTGTTTAAAACGTATTTGTACTCAATGGCTTAGTTATTTTTTATAAATTTATTAAGTAATGTGTATTTAACGTTTTAAAGTCAATTTCCTTTGTTAAAGAAACATGTAACAAGTAGCTACTAAATAATTAATAAATCAAGTATAAATTACGTTCGTTTTACGTTAATGTGATCAAATAAACTACATGATATAAAAATATAACAATATTTCCGATTTATTTTTTCGTCAATTTAAAGCATGTTGATGCGTTATTATTTTGTGTTAGTAACTAAAAACGCAATATGTTGAATTAAGTAATGTAGAGGAAAATGGTTTTGCCCTACTCTGATATGACTCATCTCATGTAAATTACGAAAATAATGTTAAATAATTGGTAAATTATTTTACCTCCGCAAACTTATTTTCTTTTTACAGATGGTTTAATCTTTACAATTTAAAGGGCAAAACCTTAACTAATACCCTAAAAGGGTATTAGTTAAGGTGTTGCAACTTAAAAATTGTGGAAAACAGCCACTATAAATTAAGTAACAGACCGACCATAACCCGTATTACGGGTTGCTTTTTGCTAGTTTCATTAATAAAGCTTTAATTGATGACTAATTCAATGGAGAATTGATAACTAATTCAATGGAGAATAGTTTCAAACAATATACTGATAACTATAACATCATCTTGTCAACATTTCTTGATCCCAGATTCAAATTAAAAATGTTCAAAAATGAAAACGCCTTTTCAGCTAACAAAACAAGTAGTGAAAACATAACCATTCAACTTATTAAAACCCATGAAAATATAAAAAAAATCAAAGTTACTGAAAATGATTGGTCTGCAGCTTGTGATATTGAAAATATTGACTCAGCATATGAAAATAATCGTACAGTACTAAATGAATACAAAGATATAGTAGAAATGGGTTTTGACAATTGCTTTTAAGAACTTGTAGGATTTAATTCTAAACAAATCTGCCAACCACAAACTTTAATTTCAAATGAAACTTTATTAAACAAAATTCAACTCTACTCAAATGAACACCTTATTGACAAAGAAAGCAATCTTTTGTTGTGGTGGAAATCACAGAAAACCATAATGCAACTATTAGCAAAGCTTGCTTTAAATTATTTAAGCTGCCCACCATCTTCTTTGGAGAGTGAAAGACTTTTTAGTATTGGTGGAAATGTATATACTGCAAAGAGAAAAAGCTTAACAGGACTTCATAGTGAAATGTTAACATTTCTGAACTATAATATCAGAAACTAAAAATATTTGATTTTGTATATATTATTATAATTAGTATAATTCTTTTAGGAGTATCTGTGTTCTATTTTTTCATGAAATATAATTTATTTAGGAGTTTAAAAGCTTTGATACTCTGAGGAAATCAGATGAAAAAAAAAAATGTCATGAAAATTGTATAACTTTGTAGAATTAGAAAATTACGGGGAAAAAAAAATTGGAAAAAATAATTGAAACTCTCTTTGAGAGCTTTTGCTCAAAAATTAAAAAAGAATGCCTCCCTATGCCTTAATCAAAATTTCAAAGCATATTCTGTTGTGGATTTGAGGGTTGCGCAAATAAAAGTATCGTCAGCTGGGGTATTTTTGGTCAGTTTTGACAGTTTTTCTTAAACATCTCTGAGTCTTATCAATTTTTTACAGTTTCCTCTTGTGGTAATAACATTATAGGTCTTCGCTATAGGCCTCTATATTAATTTTTTTAATTTTTCTATTACAAGTATATATTTTTAAACGCCGAAAAATGACCAATATTACCCCCAGGTTTTATCATGTTTGATCAATAATACCCCTGCTATGGGGTAACATTGGTCACTTTTTGGAGTTTTAAAAAATCATCAGTCCTTAAACACTTAGAGAAACATGAAAAAAACATTTAAATAGACAAAAATTTTGCAACTAGCTCCCTGTTATTGTGCAAAAGTCATTTTCTAGTAGGTCATTATCGTCATCTGAGGATGATGACACTTGTTCAACTCTTGCCCTTTTCTTGTTATTCTTGGTGTTATTGTTATTCTTTGATGTGGTAGGAGTTGTGTTATTCACCAGATCTTGCGGTGTTATCGCTTTGCCAGGTGTGATCTTTTTTCGTCTGGTGCGATTTGCTTTCCCATCCTGTCCATAATGTTTCACTAATAGACCTGCTATATCTTCATTGAATACTTCCTTAACAGTACCACCGGTACCTCCTCCAATGTCTTTGTAACCCTGTGGCAAACACTTTATGACCATTTCTTTATCGGAGGGAAATATTCCACTAGCCTTGAAGTCAGATCTCAAATTATCGCTTTTCAATTGACGTTGCAGTAGAGCAAGAAGACCGAGGAACTGATTTTTTGGTATTGATTCTTTGATGCACGTTTCTATCTTTAGCGGACGGAAAACAGCAACGTCCAGCGGTTGAAGCAAATGGGAAGCGTATATTCCGAACTGTCGACTAGCCTTTCTTATGCTCATTCTTCCAGTTAAACATTCTTTCATAGCATTGGACAACGTTTCTTGACTGTATGAAGTTGCATATGCTCTTGAACCACGCTTTCGCTTATATTTCCTCGGCATTTTCACCGGCTAAAAACTCAAATGGTACAATAAATGTATCAGAAGTGTCAAAAAATGCCAAAATAAACTCAATGTAGTCTACGAAGTATCTGTTCTATATTCACAAAAATTGTTGATGTACCAAAATTGTTGATATAATAGTCGATATTTATTGTTTGTATCTCTAACAAAAATAAAACATGTTAAATTTTAGGAATTTAAAAAAAAATCAACTATTGATCAAAGTTACCCCGGCGACCAAAGTTAACCCGGTTGACGGTACCATTTTGAATACTTTTATAACGGGCAAACTTTTTTAACGCCGTAAGGCGTTAAAAAAGTTGCAATTATTTCGCGCATGCGCAGATTTCACATTTAATAAACTTTTTTAACGACTAACTTTTTTAACGCAACAACGGCTTTACTGAACCGAAATTTCGGTACTTTCGGTTTCGGCTCAAATTTCGGTTTCGGTCGATCACTAATCGGCATTACACAAAGAAAATGCCAAGTATCGCAAGGACAGTGACCTACATATATTATCTGTCAAAGTGTTTTATGAAGAATTTGATAACAATAATTTGAGTCTTTTTCACCCTAAGAAAGATCAGTATGATTTGTGTATACGATATAAGTGTGGCAATACTTCCGAGGAAGCGTATACTTCACACATTCAAAGCAAAATAAGAGCACGAGAAGAAAAACAGGTCGACAAGAATCACGCTGAACATGTATATATCCTAGATCTGAAAACGATATTGCTTAGTCCAATACTGAAAGCATCGACTCTTTATTATAAGAAAAAGCTAATAGTTCATAATTACACTATCTTCGATTTAAAAACCAAAGATGGCTATTGTCATTTGTGGCACGAAAGAGAACCCAACTAACACAAAACGTTCAAGAAACGTTCTAAGAACGTTAGAAACGGTTGGGCACGTTCTAAGAACGTTCTGAGTACGTTTCCAACGTTCTTTGAACGTACTTGAACGTTTTGTGTTAGCTGGCAAGGTGGAGTTACATCCAATGAATTTGCTTCTATTTTGTATAGTTTCCTTGAAACCAAAGCAAATGTGTTCCCTGGTGAAGAAGTAATTTTATATAGTGATGGATGCAACTATCAAATTTGTAATTCACTGCTTGCAAATTCTCTATTGCATCTATCGCAGATAAAAAAAACATTGGTATCACCCAAAAATTTTTGGTATCCGGACACACACAAGTGGAATGCGACAGCATGCATCCGGCTATTGAAAGAAGCATTCGAAATAGGGACATGTACATACCTGCTTGCTTTTTGTCTGCATTAAAAAGAGCGAGAACATAACCTAAACCTTATGAAGTTTAGTATCTGGGATATGTTTTCTTTAAAGACTTTTCAAATTTCCGATATTTCACATCAATTTGTACAGGCTATAAAGTTGGTGATCCAACTGTAACGGATTTACGTGCCATTCAGTATAGACCAGATGGCCAAATCTATTATAAGTTAGATTTTGATGATGACTGTTGCTCATTGTTGAAAAACATGTTGGTAACGATAGTGTTTGCTAATTGAAGAGCGTTTTTTCAAGAGGGATATAAGTCCATTTTTGACAATATTGAATTTTTTTTACTTCTGGATTTTATAGTGTAAATGGCACAAATCTAACTTTAATAACATGGATAGAAAACTATTCATCCGCTTGACTTTCAATAAATAAATCATCAAGTTTTTTCAAGAAGGCATAAATCCCAGTATTAAAAAAAGTGTAGCAAAAACCTAAGTTAACGCTTGCGCAGTAGCAACTTTCGTAACAAATTTTATCTAAAAATGGTTTCTAGACAAATAATAGATTCAGAACTGGAGATGTTTTCTTACTCTTTAAGCCCTGCACATGGTCGGATAAGATTGAAAATAAGCAAAACAGAAGAGAAAAAACGCCTGCGATATTCATCTCTCGGAAAAATACCTGTTAAAGCTTGTAGGCACCTCAACAAAAGTTTTAAAGCAGGTAATCTTAGCAACCTGGATATTATTGGTGAGCTCAGTTATACTACACTAGCCACTTTAGTTTGTTCAGAATTATTATTTTTAGCTATGAGTTTCAGCCTATACTATGAATTTAAAATACAAATACTTTTTTATGATACCAATCTTGACATACCAAAATTTTTTTCAGGTTTCATCCATAAGCTGTACTATGAAAAACTAAAAGTTAAACAGGATGATTTTCTTCTAAAGTTTGTTAAATTAACTCAAGTCAAAAGACACAGGCCAAGGAATAAATATTTTTGTTTAAGAAAACATTCAATAAACTACAGTATTGCTGACTGGAGTTGTAAAACAGTTCCAGTTTGTAAAAAAACATTTCTTTCCATAACATGTGTGGGAATAAAAAGGTTGCATAATCTTATAAAATAAAACTTGATGGTATTGAGAGAGTAATGCAGAATGATGTTGATGATTTTAGATGAAAATGAACCATTTGTTTAAACTTAATTAAAAAATTCTACTAAACTTTTGTCTTTTTTTGGTATAATAAAATGTTCTCTATAGTTGTCTTAAAATGCAATTGTCTAAAAATATGTACTAAAAAAATTAAATACTAAATCCATTCAAATAAACTTTTGTCCCAAACATTATTGGGTCATACATTAATGACGTCTCTGTTAAATGGGGTAGGAGTATCTGTAAATTAATTCAGATGCTAATTATAGGTAAAATTTTGAATGAAGACAAAAATTTTTGATTAAACAATTTAATTATATCACAGGCATCTTTAATTCCTTAAAAACTCTTTAACCAATGTTTTATTAACTCAATTGAGCATTTTTATGAGAATAAAAAATTTGATCAGCAGCATGCTTTGAACTGGTATAGCTGAAAACCATGGAAAAAAGGTTTAAAATATTTTCGCCTTTCACATCTCCATTAAATGGATTTCTGACATCAAACAACAGTTTTTAATTTTTTAAACAGCGTATGTATGAATCTTAAATTTTTACAAAAAAAAGAGAAATAACAGAGAGGTTCTTCACTAATCATGTAACAAGGATGAGGTGGTCAAAATGTTACAATTTTATAAGTTCATCCAAATTCGCAAACAATTTGAAACGTAATTTTGTCACGAAAACTTAATTTTCTATAAACAAATGTGGACTTAAGCCCTTTTTGAAATACATCTTACATTTTAACCCGTTATAAGTATTCTTCAAAAAAAGAAAATATTTTAAAAGTGAAATTTTTTTAATGAAAGTCACAATAAACTACCGCTTACAAAAATAAAAATTTATATTTGTTGAAAATTTAAATAGATTATTGATTTTTTTTAGTTTTCTCAAAATATTTTAAATGTGACTTATATCCCTTTTGAAAAATACGGTCTTCAATTTCCTTCTCTATTCTTCATGTTCTATACACATGAAACCATTATCAGTAGCTTGATATACTTCATAATATAAATCAAAATGTAAAGCATAACCTCACCATTTTCACAGGATGAAGAGGATGCTAGAAATATTAAAAAAACAAAAACAAAAAAAAACGAGAATTAATTAAAAAGGGTTGAAGATGTGAAAAATTTAATTTCAATAAAAATATGAGTAAAATCACCTATTGCACATATTTTTCCATAAAAAATATATCAAATTTAAAACACAGCCCTACCAGTTATGCTTCTAACAGACACTAAAGACAAAAGATGTACCTCAGAATAATTGATAAAACAATATTTACATATAAATAAATACATAATTATAATTTTTTTTTACCTATTTTCCTCATATCCTCCGAAAAGTTGTCTAAAGTAAGAAAAAAGATAACTGAAGCTAAAACTAACAAAAAGTAAACTAAGATTAACTATAAACTTAAATAAACTTTAAATCTTAATATCTGTACCTCAGAAGACAAAGGTCGGTTGTCCAGTTTTTGTGAAAATGAGTCATCTATGAGACCTTTTTAGTTTTTCAGTATCTACAGAGGTATAAAGACTGTTATCCTACGACAATGTGAAACCAAATTAGGTCACTATAAAGGGTCTGGTGTCCCCACAATGTTCAAACGAAAAACGTATGTTGTCCAGAAAAGACTTTTCACTTTTTTTATTTAACTTTTTACTTTTTATTTTCGTCAAAATTATATTTCATATGTCTCAAGATAAATTAAATAAAACACAAAAAAAAAAAAATAACACAAATTTAACCATCAAGAATAAGCCAATAAAGACTAATTATTTTACTATTTTCTCTCTCCTGGACAATTTCTAAAATGCGAAAACCGACCTTGGACTTTTGAGGCACAGATATAAATGCTTCATTTATTTAACTATACTAACAAGTAAATAAATAAGAAAAACATTATATAACAAAAATGAAAATCAATGTACCTTATAGAGAAAAGCGGTTGGGATTTACCAGAGCAGTAGTTGTAAAATATTATTTCATGTTAGCTTTTACAAAATAATTTATGCTGGAACATCATAATTCCAAAATATTTTTAGCAAAATCATGTAGTAAACAGTGGTAAAGACAAAAAAATAAATTGAGATAAAACAAACTGTATATATGGCAAAATAATTTGTGTTGGCTTTTAGTGAATGATTAAAAGCAGTTTTTTTAACAAAACTGCCTATTTACCATTTTTAACAATAGACACCAACATGAAGATAAACCACATGTCTATTAACTCAAAAGATAACAAAAAAACATCACAGCAACAGTACACAATAATAGCACACGCCATAAGTTAATATAATATGTATATAATATAACTTAAGTAAGATAACATTCATATATAACAAAACATTAGTAACAACATTACGCAAAATGTTATTAAAATTCATTATCATGTATTTTTAGAATAATTTTTAATAATAAAAGCTCGAAAACAGCAAGACCTAAAGCAGTAACAATTTGACACTAAACAATATCGTGTAACCCTCTTTTAAAAGTACATCACTTGGCTGGCAAAGTTGACAAATCTTGCTCTACACGTTTACCAAATCACAGCACTTTAAAAACACGGAAAGAACATAATATAAACACGTGTACCAACTATAAACACAATAAATGAGTTTAAATAAGTATATAAGGTTAAATATATACCTTATATACATATTTAAACACTTTTTTAAAACAATTTCCTTCCCCATTCTTCATGTTCCATTAACACATATTAACACATACACAAAGAATAAAAAAACACTTTACATTATTATAAAAACACATTGATAAAACAACTATAAAGTACTTATTACCAATACACATACATATCAAAAAAGCATAAATGCAAACAATAAACGTGTGCAAACAAAAATTTTAAAAATGACACGAGAAAATTTAAAAAGATTCAAAGTAAACAGAATATGTATTCACAAACAATACTCTTTACTTTCTTCTTTTTTTTTCATAAGAACTGTAATCCTCATAACAAAATTTAACCTTTACATACAATAACATGAGACATGCCATGTTAGTGTTGGCACAAAAGTTTAATTTATTTTTCTAAATTTTCTAAAAAAGAACTAAAATAGTTAATAGCATCTTAGAAATTTCGAAGTAGTAATAACCATTTTATGGAAATAGCATTAGTATAACTGTAAATAACATACATACTCCTATTTTACTTCTAAAAAAATAAAGTAAGTCAAATAAAACTGCTGAAAGAAAAACTAAAACAAACAAATTATAAACGATTTAAAAAATTAAAATCCTTTCTACTTTAAATCCTTTCTACTTTATCTAATAAAAATTTAAATGCATTCTTCTTTATCTAATAAATATGTATATATAACTATTTCATATACTTACTTCAATTATAATAGGATCTTAACGATGATTATTTATCTTAATATGATTCTTTATGTAATATATCTAAACTAATAATTAAATTCCAAAAGGAAAAAAGTTTTAACTCGTTCAAGAGATCTTTCAGCAATTATTGCGTGCATTTAGAGAACTCGCTCTTTCAAAGCCTTGTAACTAATGACGAAACGACGTTAAACATGAAACATTTCTGTAGCAATTATATTATAGAAATAGATAATTAGTAATACTTTTTGTTATCAGGTTCAGGTTCTTGTAAATAATGGCGGAGCATATCTAACAGATTTTGTAAGAAGAAACATGAAGTATTTATTCTCTCTTGCACGAAAATACAACCTAACAGGCCAAAAAAAGAAACAGCCTTTTGAGCCATTGCATTTATTTCAAGTAATGATTTCCCAGCAAACTCGCCATGCTTGCTCCATGCATGGCCCACCATCGGTACCATGACTGGCCCACCATCGGCCGACAAGCATGGCCCAAGCCAAGTGTTGCTCACCGTTTAATGCATGGTCCATGCATGGCAGCCGTTTTTCGATCAGCGTTTAGCCGTTGCTTCACCAATGCTTATTTTTGTTATTTATAGTTCGTTTTTTTTTTAACTACTTTAAACCGGCGTTTATACGTTGCTTTTGCTTTGTCATTGCTCATTTTTATGTTATTTTTGCTTTATTATTATTTTGTTACTTTTTTTTAAAACTAATACTTAGCACATAAGAGAATTTAAATTAAGAGGAATTCCTCGTTCTTCCTTTGTTCTAAGACGTAATAAATTGCTGGAGGAAAAATATGAAAATAACTCAATGTTTTCTTAACTCAAAAAAGGTATACGCGAAAACATATAATTGATGAAATATTTCAAAATATTATAAAATGGAATGTAGAAAATTAAGTCCACCGTTTTTGCAATACGCTTTATATTGATAAATATTTTACATTTCAATAAAAGTTAGTTAAAATTCAATTCAAATTCATGTAAAGGTTTCATGTAAGATTAGCAAAAGCTTAGCCATCATTTCTTCGGCCGCCATTTATTCGACCATATGGTGCTAACTATCGATACTCTTCGACTTCACATTTTACTGCAATCTTTCTCGCATGTCAAACTGCTCCTGATAAATCAAAAGTAAAACAATTGATCGTTCGTAATATAAGACATTTACACCTAAAAAATTACATCTACACTTGACGATGACGATACACTTTGTTTTACATATGATTACAATCAAAAGCTGCTAAACAGCTGAAAGTGAAAAAAATGTTAAATAAGCTTCAAAACTGTAATAAAATGTAAGAAATGTAGTCTTTAAGTAAAAAAAGTTTAAAATAACACATAAAACAAACTATAATAAAAATAACAAATAAAACAAATTCAATCAAATTCAAGACAAAAACTACAAGTTTTGTAAAACTACCATCTGTCAAGAGTTTGCGTTAACCAGCGTTTGATGCGCCATTCGACATTTGCTTCATATCCACCTTTCTCATGCTTTCAAAGTGTGACTGTTAAATTGATAAAAAATTTATTTAAAAGCTATTCACTTAATTGTCACCAAAAAAATTGTACTTAGTGTCGATGATGACTGGAACTTTGAACTTTCCAAATAAAGGTTTAGTTTTATACATGTCATTCCACATTTATTTTTTTCAGTTCATCATCAACATCATTATTATCAAAAACTTGACTAGTTTCTAAAAAATAATTTGCCACATTATGTAAATGAAAATAACTTCCAGTTGAATAAGTTGCCATATCTAAATTATTTATCGGGCTTTTTAATTCATTTAAATCATTTTATTAATAAATTCAATTAAAATAAAAGTTACATTTCAAAAAGTCATAAAATAACAAATCATTATTTAAAAAACCCGAAAAACCTACACACATTTGGAGTACATATGTTTCTCAATATTTCTTGTGATAGCCTAAATTAAAAAAGTTTGGTTACATAAATACTTAAAATGGGTAGGCATGTTCAATAAGCCACTACCAAGTTAAAGTCAACACTTGGCTCACTTTGGGAAATGTACTATTTATATTCAATAAAATTATTTGCAATTTAAAAAATTTTAAAACTTAGTCATTATTTTGGGAAAAATAAAACCAATTACATTTTCATGGTTCCATTTAAGTATTGCGAAATAGGACAGAACCTCGCTTAAAATGTTATTTTCGCGTCTTAAATTTGTATAATAACAACAAGTTTGCCATTTTTAAATGTGTTTGGAAAAGGATACTTTTTGCGATGTTTTATAATATAAAATAATAATTAAAATCTAATACGGATAAAGTATTTATATTAGCCATATATTTTGCTTTTGTATTTATGGTATTATCATATTATATTATCTTACACAACAAGTATATAAAAAATCTTTTTCAGACTGAATTTAAATATTAAAAAATGAATGCAAAATGTGGATCTGGGAAACCAACAAGAAAAAGAACGCATAATATTATAACTAGACATGAAAGTGAAAGATATGCTGGGCAACCAAACGAACTACCTGTTAGTGACCTTCCAACATATAAACAGACTATTCAATATGCTTATAAGGTCGAAAAAGAAATGATTACAACTAAAAAAATTGATTCTCCTGCCATAGTTTTAAAAGTAAGTGAAGAAATTTTAAAAATTTGGAAAAAAGTGAATCCAAATCTTCCACTTATGAAGGAAAAACCTCTAAGAAATAAGTTACAAAGAACATTTCAAAAAGTAATTGCAGCTGAACGATCTAAAGCTTCAAAACATAAAAACAGTGTTCGTTGGTTGGAAAATAACCTTTTAAAGTTGTTTGATATATCAACATGCAGATGTGAACTTCCTCTTTTAAATTGCGATGACAGGTTTGAAGTTACATTTTCAAAAAACCACAATATTAAACAATATGTTTGTTCACACAAATTTGTGACTAAACTGTCAACAAATTTTACAGCTGTAAAGTTTTTTTATTTCTTCTCAAATTATGGCATTATATTTTATTATACATATTACCCTTTAGAAATGTTCGATGCAAGGGTTGCACTAACAAGCACTATGTATGTCTCTGTGAAGAAAGCAAACAGGTGACTTTTTTTTTTTGTATAATTATTTTTTATGCTTTTTATTATTTAAATACTTTCTCTAAGCTATAAAATTTTTTTTTTTAACTTAAGGTTCCAGTTCTAGAACGAGAGTATTTAAAGGATCAAAAAGTTAAGCGAGGGCCCTTTGGAACTTGGCAGATAGGCCAAATTGATAAGAAAGAGACAGCCAAGATCGCAAGAAAAAAAAGTAAGGAGAAAATTTATTTAACAAGTGACATGGCACTTCATTCAGATAATGATTGTATCAGTGAAACTTATGATGTAGAAATAGATAATAATGATGATTATAAAAATCAAAACCATGAGTTTTTTGCAAAAACACTGTGTAAAAAAAATTACACAGATTTAACTAACATTGCCAAAGCTGCTATCAGGTTCGAAGTTAGTGACGCTGCAACATCTGCCATAGCAACTGCTACCTTGATAGACTATCAAATTATAACTCAAAATGACAGATCACAAATTATCACTGAAAAAAAGATATTTGATACTAAAAAGCGTGTTTCAACCATGATTAGTGAAAAACATAGTTCAGAAGTTTTTCATTTAAAAGTCATTGGAGTAGATAGTAAAAAAGACAAAAATACATTAGCACATATATTAGGATATGATCAATATGCAGAACCTATTATTAAAAGAACAGTAAAAGATGAACATCACTTAACTTTTATTGCAGAAAGTGGACCTTTTTCTAAGAAATATTTAACTCATATTGAAATAAAAAATGGAACAGGAATTACAATGGCAACTGAGACTCTAAAAATACTCAAAAAATACAACAGCATTAGTAGTTTGGAAGCCATTGTTCTTGATAATACTTCTGCTAATACTGGTGCAGATAATGGCTTAGTTGTGACATTAGAAAAGCTTTTAAACCGACGAATCCATTTAATAGGATGTGTACTTCACCAAAATGAGTTACCACTTCGCCATGTCATAGCTGAAGTAGATGGTAAAACTAACGATCCAAAGAAATATAAGGGCCCTATTGGTCAAAAAGCTTCTGCAAGTGATTTGCATGATTTACCAATAATTGATTTTGTTCCAATTCATTCAGAGATTGATTCCTATGTAAGCTCTAATATTTTATCTGATCTTAGTACAGATCAACGTAAACTTTACGAGTACTGTATTGGAATATCTAAAGGCTTTATATCTCCAAAATATTCAATAAAAAAACCAGGACCTGTTTACCATGCCAGATGGTTAACTCTAGCTTTAAGAATAATGATGGTTTATGCAAGATCGAAGAATCCTACAGATGAGTTGTGTACAATTACAAAGTATATAGTCCAAGTATATTGCCCCATGTGGTTTGCCCATAAAAGGTCTGGACTTTATAAAGATGTTCCTAGACTTCTTCATAAGACAATAGAGCTTGTTAAAAATCAGGCAGATAATATACAGCAAATTGTTTTTCAAAATCTTCAAGGAAACTCTTATTGCTGTCTTCAAGAAAACTTTTTATATTCTATGTTGCAAGATGATGAAAAAGATATAAGGGCTCAAGCTATTAAGCAAGTTTTGCACATAAGGCAATTAAGAGAAGTAAGTCCTGAAGTCAAACCAAAAATCAAAGCAAAATTAATTATGCCTATTAACTTTAACGCTTATACATGGAGTAGTTTAGTTGATGTTTCTTTAATTGAGGTTGAACCTCCAACTTCTATCCTAATTCCATCATTTGAATTAGAGAACGCTTTGCAGACTTCTAAAAAACCTATTCTTACAGATTTACCCAACAATTCACAGTCAGTGGAAAGGTCCGTGAAGCTAGTATCAGAGGCATCAAAGATAGTTTATGGTCAAGTAAAGAGACATAATTTTATTCTAACTAAAAACCAAAGCAGAGCAGAAAATAAATGTAATTTATCTAAAACTGATTACTTTATACCTTTTTCATGAGAAAATGTTTTTTTTTTCAATTTAATTTAGATCACATACCAAAGTCAGAGGGCATCCTTGACTTGACTACTGTCAAGAATAATTTTTTTAAAAATAGCAAACCTCTCTTAAACTTAACTTTGAAATCACCCCTGTGCAAAAAAACATGTTGAACGCAGTAATTTCAGAAATAAGCGGGGGCTAAGGCAGCCAGAAACAAAATTTAAATAAAAAAATAAAGTTTTAAGGAGGGGGGGGGGGACTCTTGCCCCTCAGCCCTCTGTTTCTATCTCAGTGTTTAAGATTATGTGGTGAATATTCATTCCATAATATTCAAATATTCTAATGGAATGAATATTTGTATCAAAGTTTGTACTGAAGTATAATAAATATTAAAAATGCCATAAAAATGAATAATTCATTGAAAACAAGAGAATACTTAAAAACTTTAAAACTATTTCCCAAAATTGCTCTTTATCCAATAGGTCTTAAATTTTCAGGATTGTCTTAGAATAATATGTACAACAAATCCCAAAGTGAGCCAATATGATCTGAGAAAAAAAGTACATTTTGGTAGTGGCTTAATGTTCAACTATCTATTCAAATCTAAATATTTTTACATATAAAGGAAAAAGTCATTGTTTACATCCACGATTTCATGGCAAATTTTGAACATTTGTATTGCACTTAAAAATAAAAATAAATTATTTAGTACAATAAGTAAGCATTAACTATGAACTAACAATAATTAGAAAAAATTGTATTAAACTTTTATAAATGACTGGAATATACTATCTCTTTCGCTTATTTTCTATCTAAAGTATCTTATGATTACGTAGCTTTAATATAAAATCTAAATGGCAAAACAAAAAAATATTTAACAAAAAGTTTATTTCAATAAATATATATTTTAGATATAGTTTAAAATATAAATACATACAAATAAAATATAAATACATACACAAAAAACATAAATACATACAAATACACTGGTCAAAAACTTAAACCAGTGGTTTCAAAGAAAAATATTTAAAATGAAGAAAAACCTTTAACTAAAATCCCTGATAAAGCATTAACCAAAAAAATAAATTTCAAAACTCAAAATTTCAAAACAAATTAAGTCTAAACCTTAATCTGGCACTGAAAATATTACTATTGTATGTATGTAGGCAGGTATAGTAAACTATAAAAATGAGTATTATACTATAAAAAAATTATACCGTAATGAAAGAAAACCATTGTAAAATATAAAATATAAAAAAAAGTTTTTACAATCATCAAGAGTTCTGAGTTAAAGTTTTTAATGCACGCTTTGCACGACCACCATTTCTATCAGGAGCTTGCATCAGCCATCTTTTAATGCACTTCTCAACATCTGCATTACTAGCACCTTTTTCATGCTTTTGAACTGCAACTATTAAATTTAAAACAAGTTATATGTGATCCACTTAATTACCACAAATAAATAAATATTATTTTCCTTACTGTTGACTATGCCAGGAATTTTTTTTAACTTTCCGAATGCATGTTTTTTTTTATATTTATCCATCCAATTCATTTTTAGTGGTAGTTCATGACATACTAGTTGACTCATAACGTTGTATGTTATTGATTTCAAATTGCTCCCACCAATTACACCAAGCACCCTTGACTAATATAAAATTATAATATTTATATGATTACATATATATATATATATATATATATATATATATATATATATATATATATATATATATATATATATATATATATATATATATATATAAGAGCAGTTTACGTCTACACGAAATGTGAAAGTTTGCTATATTAGGTCTACATATAACTAAGGGCGACATATTTCGTGTAGACCTTAATTCAAGCATAATTTTTCTGACTAATTTTTTTTAGCTGATACTTTTTTCACAACCCGTGTGGTTTTCTTTGATAATTTATAGAGTTTCCATTTAACATTTTTGTTTTTTATTTAAAATTTCGCTAAAAATCAGTGTTTTATTATTAAGCATGTATATCGTACAAATCCGTAAAAGTGAAGATTAGGCCTACACGAATATTTTTAACAATTATTTATGTTATTTAAGTCTATATCAAAAATATAAAAACTGTTTAATAAAGACTTTTAGAATACTTATTTAAAAAATATTTTGTTTTGTCTTGAAAACGAGTGTTTATCGAAATAAACAAGATATACATTTTCTTACGCCAAAAAAAATTCAATTTGGCACGGAATCGAAGTTACGTCATTTTATAATTTAAAAGTAATGCGTAGATTTTTAAGTAATGAAAATCTTTTTTAAATTAGTTTTTTTAAACAATATTATGTTATATCAATGTAAACAATATTAGTTATACTAATTTAATAAATATCAAGGTTTCTATATAAATCTATCCACATCATCATAGTTTCTTTAAATTTTTACCGCGCTTCACAAGAAATGATGCTTGCAACGGACACTTCCTTGTATACGTACAAAACTGTGTTTAAGTTAACACCAATCTGTTATTTCTCAACAAACTAATGCAATAACTTCATCCAATGCTACATATTTGTTCTATTGTATTTCAATAGGAATATAAAGCTGCGATATCGATAATATTTTGCAATGATATCGCCTTAAACTGCATATAATATCGAATACTTCAAATTTGAGAATAGGCTACTAATATACATTCGATTAGATAGTCGAAATTTTTGATGAATGAAAAGTAATACATAAATAAAACATGATGAATAATAGATAAATTACAATAGGAATAAAAAATAAATATAGAATAAATATATTGAATATACTATATCAAAATAAATGCACAGTATGCAAAATGGTAAGAAGTATAAATTTATAAAATACGATATATGTATGCAAATCATAATGAATACATGATGTATATCGTCAATACAAATCAAATAAATATATATTACGAATATAAAACAATTAAAAAAAAAATGTTTAAAATTGGAGATTAGGTCTATACGGAACTAACAATATTTTACAGCGTGTCGCCTTAAACTGCATATATACTTTCGAGTACTTAAAAATGGAGATAAGGTCTACACGAGTTTTATACATTTTACAGCGTGTCGCCTTAAACTGCATATATACTTTTGAGTATCTAATATTGCAGATTAGGTCTACACGAAATCATTTGAACAACTTACATACTTTCAAGTAATTATTTGAAAGAAACAAAAGAAAAAGTATAAATAAAATACAATAAACGATAAATAAAGTGTAATAAATAAAGTATGATAAATACATATAACAAATGATAAATAAAGTAAATGATAAAAAAATATGATAAAAACTCAAAGAAAAATAGTATTATATAGGAGTATACAATAAATGTACCATATAAAAAAGTATATTTTTGTGAATTAAATTAGAAGCAAATAAATATACTATATGCTATATATTATAGACACAAGTTAAATAAAAAAGTATATTACGAACATAAAACAATTTAAAAAAAAAAAGTTTAAAATTGAAGATTAGGTCTACACGGAACTAACAATATTTTACAGCGTGTCGCCTTAAACTGCATATATACTTTCGAGTACTTAAAAACGGAGATAAGGTCTACACGAATTTTATACATTTTAAAGCGTGTCGCCTTAAACTGCATATATACTTTCGAGTATCTAATATTGCAGATTAGGTCTACACGAAATCAATTGAACAACTTATATATTTTCAAGTAATTATTCGAAAGAAATAAAAGATAAAGTATAAATAAAATACAATAAACAATATATAAAGTTAGGGTGGCCTTCGATTTTTTTCAAAAAAACGGGAAAATTGGCAAAAATACGGGATTTTTGCTAAAAATACGGGATATTGGCTAAAAAAAATTTATTGTAAATATATTGAAGCAAAAAGTAGTTTTTGATTTGTTTTTTAAAATGTTTTAAATTTTGTAGTTATTTTTAAAAAGTTCCTCATAATTTTCAGATATGATTTATTTCTTAATGAATGACAAAAGTGCGTTTAAGTAAAAAAAGTTTAGAATGCAATCTCAAGTACAACGTTATTGTGCTGCAAAAAATGTTTTTTTGTTTAATTCAAAATTTAATTTAATGGCTGAGAAACTCAATAATAACTGTGAGATATTTTTTCAAATAAATCAAGTTTTAAAAAATAAATTTACTTTTACTTTAAATATTTTTCTTTTGAAATAACATTATTAAGGAAGGAAACATTTTCCTTAATTAGATTATGAAAATGTAAGCATTTTAAGTTAGGTTTGTAATTAATTGTTGTCAATTAATCAATTGTCTAATATCAAGTCGATTTTTACATTTGATACTTTGATACAACATCAAAACTGTTCCTTGACTAATTTATTTGATGAAAACATTTTTTTAGTAAGACAAAAGAAGTTTAATTTATAAAACAAGATTTTGATTTAATATTTAAAAATAAAATGACAAATTTAGTTTTTCAAATAGAAATATTCGACGACATCATTATTTGCAAATTGTTTAAAAAAAAAACGTTAAAAGTTTCATTAAAAAATCAAAAGTGAAGTTTGTACTAAATAATTCAAAAATGCGGGACAAATGTGGTCAAATAAAGGACACGGGACATTTTGTAAAATTACGAGACTGTCCTGGCTAAATACTGTGAGGAAGCTAATTCTAAGTAAAACAAGATGTCGTTAATAAAAATAAAACCACCTATAGCCATTAATTAATATTTTACACAATAACGAATAAAAAATGAAAAGACGCCAACACCCGAAGCATTGGAACCAATATAAAAAGGGAGATACAAAACAGAAGAATAAGTTGGAGTAGGAATCAGAGAAGAATTAGTTGGATTTAGTCGGTAAATGAGAGTCAGTCAGTGGTCAGTCAGGAGTTAGTTAAGAGATACGAAAGGAGGGGATACAAGATTCAACTTCAAGAATTACGAAGAAAAGAGATGGTACAAAGTTTTAGGTTCTTCGGAATATAAGTAGACCGGAGAATTGATTTTATAAAAGGAGTTTAGAAGAATTAGTATTTATATAATGTTAAAGTGTAGAGATTTCAATAACGATTACGGTATATTAAAGAAAAAGGACTGTTATTATTAGAGTTAAAACAAAAGTTTGCACGTAAAGAAAAGTACGCGTGTTAACAAGAATAAGTCAGAATGCTACATAGAACCAGGAGGCTTCCCCATACCCCCACACATTTTTAACCCGAACCTCCTAACCTATGCGAAATACCAAAACCCCATCCCCATTCCCTGAAATATACCCATAAGTAAATTATAAAAAGCCCCACCTCACAATACTCCCAGATGGCCACCCTATATAATGTGTAATAAATAAAGTATAATAAATGCAAATATAATAAATGATAAATAAGTATAAGGAAAACTCAATTAAAAATCTAATATAGAAATATATAATAAATATACTATATATATAAGCAAGCATATTTTATGGATTAAGTTAGATGTAAATAAATATACCAAATGCTATATATTATAATTACTAATGAAATAAAGATATACAATCCGAATATAATACAATAAAAAAATAATGTTTAAAATTGGAGATTAGATCTACACGGAACTAACAATATTTTACAGCGTGTCGCCTAAAACTGCATATATACTTTCGAGTACTTAAAAATAGAGATAAGGTCTACACGAATTTTGTAAATTTTTACACGGTGTTGTCTTCAAAGGCATATACACTTTTGAGCAATTGAAATTGGAGATTAACGTCACACAATATAAATAAAATTTTAAAGCGACTCGTCCTTAAATTGCATATATATTTTGAGTGTTTTAAGTTGCAGATAAGGGCTACACCAAATGAGTTTGTAATATCCTACAGCGATAATCGAAATAATTTCTTAGCTGACTTTAAATAAGAAATGATAAAATCAATGTAAATTTAAAGAATCACGCATATTAACAAACGAAACAAAACTACATGAAAAACTCATCGAAAACAAAGACATTTTCATATGCTAGGTTTTATGTGGAAAACTGAATCAGAGCTAAGGCTAATCTGATTAGATAAATGGTGGATCCGAAATGTATTCAGACTTACTAGTTATATTCAAACAATGTCCTTAATTTCATTTTAAAAAGTTGTTCAGAATGGGATTATTAATGGATAGTGATTAAAATAAAACTTGCATTGGTTTTTATTTAAACAGTATAGCAATAAGTAACATAATGGTATAGCTAATATAATGGTATTAGAAATATGCTCACAATTTAAATTTTTGAAAACTTTTTACTGTTAATTATATTTATAATGATGATGGGATTTATTTAACTGTTCTATTTTTTAATGGTGTTCTAAAAATTTTCAAACTGTGAAACATTTTATAAAATTCCACTCTAAAGTAGCTAGCTACTTAAAAAAATAACTAATAAAAAAAATATCGTTGTTATTGTAAAGGAAGGAAACTTAATCATAATGAGATTTCAAAAAAAAAAAAACTTTATAAGAATGAAATTATCTTCTGAAGTTTTATTGAAACACTTTTGTAATAATTTGTTCCGATAAGATATTTATGTTCCAATTTTCATTATTAATCTGTATTTTTTTAGAAGAGTATAGTTTATTTTTTTAGTAGTAATCTGGGCACTGATGTACAATGATGCAATTAAAGATGATACTGAATTTCAGTAATGCAATTACAGATGACAAAGAAAAGGCTATTTCGTTAATTTATTATTATATACAAAAAATAGTGTGATTTCGGTGAACTATATAGAGAATGTCAAGTTATAAACGGCGTCTTTTTTTAAAAATAATATCCGTTTGCAAATATTATTTAATTTAAATTGGTACAAATATGTGCAGAAAGTGTTTTTAGACTCCAAATGTAGAAAGTCTATAACGAAACAAAATCCCGACAAATTTCAAACGAAAACTTTTCTTATAAGTCAAGTTAAAAAATCTATAATTTCCAATAAGAAAGGACAATTTATAATTTTCAAAAACAAGTGACGAGAATTACACAAAAGTATTCTTTAATGCGAAAAAAAAATTTTAAACTTAATCATGAAGATGTTGGTCAACCTGTTTCAGAAATTTGCAATACTTAGGGCGCAACTGTTGCACTTAGTATTCAATACATAAATGTTACTAAATATATATTGGAATTATACCTCGGTAAAAAATATTCTAGAGAAAAAAAGCGTTCTAGACAATTTAGTGAAGCATGGAAAACTTATTTTCAGAAATTATTTCATAAGGGATAGTATTTCAGTTTTTTAGTTGAATACATTTTGAATAGATTTGAATTACAATGTAGTAGCAGCTGCATTATAAAAAAAAATCTATTCTAATAAAGAAAAAACAATAAATTGCGTGTTCAAATGAACAAACCCAGAAACGTCGCATATTTATGATAAATGAGTTTTTTATATTTAAATTTTACTTTTCACAATAAAAAAAACTAAGTTTTGTTTTGTTTGTAGCCGTAATAGTTTAAATGAATACTTTTGTACATTTAGCTATGCTAAATTTTTTTCAATATTCCATCAGAATTGATTACAGCGGCTTCCGCACATGGAGATTTCCAGATTTATTAAAATTTTATTTTTACGAGAAGCTAATTTCCTCTTACAGAAGTTTTTACTTATATATAGAAAAAGCTAACTATCAATTCCAGGATTTTATTTGCTTCTGTATAAGCAACTATGTCTTTTCTTGTCGCGCTCCAACTTCTATGAGTATTATTATTTAAGTAATGCTTTCATTTTCTCCCAACCTGCCCCCGTGTTTTAAAACAATCAAAAAATTAGAGTGTAAATGATAAGCTGAATTGCGAAACATAGAGTTCACACGAAAATAGAGTTCACGCGAAATATAGAGTTCACACGAAAAATAATAATTATGAATATATGGAAAATCACGTAGTTATTAAACATCTCCGTAATAGAGAAGTTTAATTAAAATCCATAGTTACAATGTCAAGTTCAAGGAAAAAGAATTGGGAAACAGCTACCTGGAAATTGTTACTTATGAATGCTAACTTCAATATTATCTTTCGAAAAGACATTGGGAGAAAAAAATAACGGTATCTGTAATACACTCCCTAAAATGGACTCAAAACCATGCTAAGCTTCAAAAAAAGAAGGAAAAAAATTTAATTTAATGCTTCCATATTTCTTATAGCTAAAAAATTTAAGTTTTCCAGAGTTTACAATAAACTTAACAAAACTCTTAGGTAAATTAAATCACTAAAACGTCATTAACAAATTAATGTTGTTTTGTTATGAGTATTATGCTATGTTATAACGCTGATAATAAATGTAATAATAATAATAATAATATTAATAATAATAATAATAATAATAATAATAATAATAATACCAATAATAATAATAATAGTAGTAATAATAATAATAATAATAATAATAATAATAATAATAATAATAATAACAATAATAATAATAAATAATAATAATAGTAATAATAATAATAATAATAATAATAATAATAATAATAATAATAATAATAATAATAATAATAATAATAATAATGATAATAATACCAATAATAATAATAATACTAATAATAATAAAAACAATAAAAGTAATAAAAATAATAATAACAAATTAATATTAATAAATTTTAGAAACAGTAATACTAACAATAGGAACAACTTAAACAAAAATAGCCACAACAATACTTATAAGGCGCTTGCGTCAACTTTTTTAGCGCTGTCATAAAAAAAACATCTAAGTCGAGTTAACTTTTTTAAAACTAAAAATATAAAATGGAAAACATTCCAAGAACTTTTATATTCCTAATTCATATTAAAAAATTAAATTACAGATAAATTTAATTACTAAAATGAAACTTTTTACAGCTTTTATAATGAACTAAAAATCTTTACAAAAATAGTTTGTTCTCAGTGCTCGTGCACTCAACGTGAATTTGAATTTGCTAATTTGCCAAACTTAAAACAGTGAATGTAACCTTCAGTAATTTCCATAGGTCACATTTTTATGATAAATGAGTTTTTTATATTTAAGTTTTACTTTTCACAACAAAAAACTTAAGTTTTGTTTTGTTTGTAGCCGTAATAGTTTAAGTGAACGCTTTTATACATTTAACTATGCTAAATTTTTATCAATATTCCATCAGAATTGATTACAGCGGCTTTCGCACATAGAGATTTCCAGATTTATTAAATTTTTATTTTTACGGGAAGCTAATTTCCTCTTACGGAAGTTTTTATTTATGTATAGAAAAAGCTTACTATCAATTCCAGGATTTTATTTGCTTCTGTATAAGCAACTATGCCTTTTCGTGTCGCGCTTCTACAGTAGAATATCAATACCTTCTATAGAATATCAATACCTTCAATCTTTTTTTAAAACTAAAAATGTAAAATGGAAAAGATTCCAAGAACTTTTATATTTCTAGTTCATATTAAAAAATTAAATTAAAGATAAATTTAATTACTAAAATGAAACTTTTTACAGCTTTTGTAATGAACTAAAAACCTTTACAAAAAAAGTTTGTTCTCAGTGTTCGTGTGCTCAACGTGAACTCGAATTTGCTAATTTGCCAAACTTAAAACAGTGAATTACAACCTTCAGTATTTTCCATGGGTTTCCAAACTTCTCGTGCTATTTGATTTTTATTTGCATTTGTTTAAAAATATAGTTTCAAAGTGTGACCCAATATCAGTGCCGAGTTCAACTTGAGCAGCAGTTTTTTTACAAGGAGAGAAACGCCAAAAAATTTCATTCGTCATCTGTAATTCTTGTGATTAATAAGAAACATTTCTCGAAAGAACGAGTTACTATTGATGAAACCTAATAACTTGTTACAAATTATGGAAAAAACCTATTTCGATTTTCGGTAGAATTAACGAAGACCAATCAATTCGACAAATATCTAAGGGTTTTAAGAAGAATAGTTTTTTGACAATAACTTATGAGTTTTAGTAGTCGGCGTTCACTCGTAAACATACGCAGCGAGAGAAATTGTTATACTTCTGTAACCAATGATTAGATTACAAGTTGCAAAGTGTTACGATTATGTATAAATCAACTGTTAAACAATTGAAATATTGTGTGCGTTTTTCTATTTGTACTTACATAACTGTGACTAGATAATTTACAACGAACTAAAAAAGATGCAACTATTAAGGTTTTTAAAAAGGTATGTTTTTGAAGTAGGAACAGCTATCTAATTGACTAGTTAGTTAGAAGGCATCGAACTAAAGACAGCTGGGAACGACTTCAATTGACTTTTTTGCAAAAAATAATATGAAACTTTCCTAATCAATTTCAATTCAAGGGGAATAAAATATATTTTCAAAGTGAAGTAATAAACAGTAGATTATATGTGCAAAAACAAACATCGAAATCTATCAGAGGTATTTTTTACATTATCAAAACACGAAATACGGCAATTAAAAGGGAGGCTGTTCGTAATTAAAAAATATAAAACGCTTTTATTTCAGAAACTGAAATAAGAGTCTGCCTCATAATTATGAATGACAAGAAGAGTTAATTTATGGCTGCTCCGCAATTTTACTAAAAGGTAAAGAACTTCGCAGACTTAAAGTCATCTATAAGAAATGAATACAGTATTATATATTTTTGAGTAGTAAAAATGTTGTGGGTAAATTATCATCTTTTATTACTTGCTTCAAGATTTTCTAAACTGTTGATTCTTGTAACAGTTAACTAACTAGTAAAGTTCAAGAAAGAATTTTAAATTGAGATATCAAATGACTTCTCAAAGATACAATTGAAGATTAACAACACTTTTAAAAAAGCTCACAAAGGAATAATATTCGCGATATTAAAAATGAGGCAGTTGTTAGTAACACTTAGTTTCCGAACCAGAAAACTTAAATTTAACTAGTGATATTTTGCATAACAGTTTGAGGAAGTGAAATCAGATTTTTAGCCTAATTAAGATTGAGAGTGGAAATTGGATTTAAGAACAATTAAGTAGAAGTAAATAAATTAAGAACGGGTTAACAAAAGAAAAGCAAACAAAGATTCTAATACCTTTCGAGTAACCTTTTACTGTTAAAAAGTTGTTATGAAGTTTAAAAGTCGTTAATTTAATAATTCATCTGCTTAATAAGTCGGTAAACTTAGAAGTTGGTTTCTATCCATCACTGGAATTTGACTTCATTCTTTTCAAAATGTTTCCGATTTACTTTAATTCTCATTTTAAAAACGCGAAATTGACTCCTTGAAAACGTTTAAATAGCCTTTAGGAGATATCATAAGGCATATGTGACCGAAGAAGACTGTGAAGAGTAAGTGATAGAAAGGTATTTCTTATTTTTTAAAGTTTTGTGTTAAACAATTCGCGAGGTTAGAATTATTTTGTTCTATCTCCAAGTTTAAACGTTGGGAGAAAGTTTTTGATTTTTTCTTAAAGTAAAAATTGTTTAAAGTTTTAGCTGTAATTTAAAAAAAACAAAAAACTTATGCTTTAGATAATTTGTTTAAGCAAATTATTTAGAAAAAAATGTATAAAATAAAGCGTTTTTTAAAAGTTATTATTGCTAACTAAAATAAACAATTCATTTTCTCCCAACATTTAAAACCGGAGATAAAACAAAATAATAAGGAGTATTTCAAAATTACTGTAACTTAATATCAAGAATCTTAGAACAGTAATAAAGGTAACCCAAGTTGAGATTACCTAGTTATAAATGAAAACCATTTTTAAGTTATGTTTATTCTATATTTACTATCATCTTTCAAATAATTGGAAATGTTTTCTAAAACAAAAGTGTTTATAATAAAAAATAGACGTGGATTTCAGTTGAACATTGAAGCTTGAGCGTTAAAAAAAAACGCTTGTTGATTTTTTAAAAAATGTTTATGCATCTCATAAAATTTGCCTAATTTCTACATTAGCTACTGTAATGTGCAAATTCGGAAACCGAATTTCATGGCATATAAATTGAATTCTTTTTTATATGGCAGCCGAACAAACTTCAATAATATTTCTGATACATCTGCTTTGTATAGGTTAGAGGAAAGATTAGAAACTCTAAAAATATTAAGATCAGATGATGGCATTGGATACTTAAAAAAATCCTGAATTGTTCTATATTTTTTATATACAACAGTTACTTTGCCATCATGTTCCTCTACAATATTACACACTTTTGCAACATCTGAAGAAATTTTAATAAAAGCATCTCTTTCTTTTGTTGCAACAGTAAGTCCATCTTTAATAATGATTGAAAACTGTTTTTTTGTTTTTAACTCTGGCAAAAGAGGCCCATTGAAAGACTGAAAAGTGACATGACTTTCAGACTCATACCAACGATTGACAACTTGCTGAAGTACTTGTTTTGGTTTTCTTACCATACTGCGTAAAGATTTTAAATAATTTTCAAAAACAAATGCTGAAACATTGTCAAGGCAACCAAACCTCTCTGCATCATATGATAGATGACGTAAACTATGTACATTATGAACAACATTTTTCTTACCATATAATGATGTGTAGTGATCAACAAAAGCATTCAACAAATTTGAAGCTTGTAATAAATTGTTTTTAAACAAAGAAGGACTCAAAAGAATGGTCATTCCACATTGTAAAAGAAGAAAATTTTTGTAGTATTCTTCTGGTACTATATCAACAATAGCAACAGCGCCAACATATAACAGAAATAGCCTAAACTCTGTTGCCTTAAATCTATCTAAAAAAGAAAAAGATCTTGTTTTTCTAGCAAACACTTTAGGTATATAATTGTACATACTTTCTAATCGAGCCGTTATAAGAGATATTGAAACTGATCCAACGGTTGTCCGTCGATCTCCAAACCCATCTTTCCACATCTTCAAGAGTCTTCTGACAACACCTAAACAAACTAAATGCATATAGTCAGCAGGGAAATCCTTAACCATATCTATTTTTAATTCTAAAAGGGGAGAACTTCCTGTGTGATGTTCAATATTAGCCTTTTTTCTAAATAAGTAATCACTCCTTAATTGATTATCACTGCCAGAAAAAGTCATTTTATTAAAATGTTCTCCTTTGATGTTACACATAAAACATGAATAATAACCACTGTGGCCTTTGGTGCACTTGATAAATGCTTTAGCTGGCGTATCACATACAACTGCATGAATTTTAATTACTATCTTTCTCTTTTCAATTATAAGCCCGTCTTCAAACATTTTACACTCTTTAACAAGCTTATCTAAAAAATTATTCACATTAGGTTTTCCATTTTTACAATAAGCAAGTCCAATAAGAAATGGTGATGTTTCAACCTCATGAAAAAATCCTAAAATTGGCCAAAACTCATCTGAACTTGATTTAAATAGTTGAAGTCCATCAAAACTTAGCTGTAACAATAAAAAATTATTTGTCAGTCCAGCTTTAATTAATTCAACTACATGATCTTTAATGTGAAAATGGTAATACAAATTATCATTTCCAATATTGTCTATAAAATAAGGAACTTTTTTACCAAGTAGACCATTAATGCTTAAAGGTAAATCAGGATGAAATAATTTAAGTCGACTTAATAAATCAGAAGTCGCAGCATCAGTTATGCTAAATTGAGTATGCCACTCACGGAGACTTGAAATAATATCAGGTATAGCTGATTCATTTTTAAAAAACATTTCTTCGTCATCCAGATAAGAACCACAATAGCTGCTTTCTTCATCAGATTGCAAATTTGATTCAGTTTCGAAAAAATGTTCTACTTTTTTATTTTTATCATCAAGTACACTTGTGAAGAAATTGTTGCATGGTGAACTAACATCTGGCAAACTCAAAGAAGTATTCTGAAAGTTATTTAAACATAATTCACTTTCATTTGTTTCTATAAATTGTTTCATTATATTATTTGTGGGATTCAACTGCTCGCGTATTTCATTCTTCACTATATTTATTTCAGCTAAAACTTTCCTTCTTTTTGTCCAGGTTGAACTTTCGCTTTTCCTTTTAAAGCTCATGAAGAAAGAATAAAACAAAATCTAAATAATATAAAGTAATTGTTTTAAACCAATGTAGATATTATAACTTATATTATTAATATAGTACAAACTATAAAAATATATTATATAATACTATTAATAATAGTATTATATAATATATTTTATAATATATTATAATTTTAATACTATTAATAATAGTATTATAAAATAGCATCTTAATATAATTAGCACAGAAACGTTTAATGTTTAATGTTTAACGTCGTTTCGTCATTAGTTACTAGGCTTTGAAAATGCGCGTTCTCTAAATGCACGCGGCCATTGGAGAAAGATCTCTTCAGCGAGTTGAAACTCTTTTCCTTTTGAAATCTAATCATTAGTTTAGATATATTACATAAAGAATCATATTAAGAGAAATGATAATCGTTAAGATCATATTATATTTGAAGTAAGTATATAAAATAGTTATATATACATTTTTATTAGCTAAAGTAGAAAGGATTTAAATTTTTATCAGAAAAAGTAGAAAGGATTTTAATCTTTTAAATCGTTTGTATTTTGTTTGTTTTAGCTTTTCTTTTAGCAGTTTTATTTTTGATATTTTATTTTTTAGAAGGAAAATAAGGGTATGGATGTTATTTAAAGTTATACTAATGCTATTTCCATAAAATGGTTATTACTACTTTGAAATCATTACTACTTTGAAATTTCTGTGATGCTATTAACTATTATTGTTCTTTTTTAGAAAATTTAGAAAAGTAAATTAAAATTTTGTGCCAACACTGACATGGCATGTCACATGTTACTGTATGTAAAGATTAAATTTTGTTGTGAGGATTACAGTTCTTATGAAAAAAAAAAAGAAGGTAAAGAGTATTGTTTGTAAATATATATTTTGTATCTTTTTTTAATTTTCTGGCATCATTTTTAAAATTTTTATTTGCACACTTATAGCGTTTTATCAATGTGTTTTTAAAATAATGTAAAGTGTTTTTTTACTGTTTGTGTATGTGTTAATATGTGTTACATAATTGTTTTAAAAATGTGTTTAAATATGTATATATGGTATTTATTTATTTTAGTATATATTTAACCTTATATACATATTTAAACACATTTATTGTGCTTACAGTTTGTACATATGTTTATGTTATGCTCTTTCCGTGTTTTTAAAGTGCTGTGACTTGGTAAACATCTACCTGAAAATCAACTGTTGTATTTTAGAGAAGGAGCAGAACATATGGCTTTAGATCGTGCAGCTCAGCGTGATATGCACCTAATGGCATGGTTTAAGTTAAATACTGAAAATGAAAGAGCATATTGCTATTCGTATGTAGACATTCCTTATCACTTTATATTTGATGATAAACATTGTAATGGAAGGTTAGATAAAGGGGTGGTAATAAGGTGATAGTAAGAATGTATAAAGTTAATCAAACTGGAGTATTGTTTTTTCTTAGACTGTTACTTTTACAAGCAAAAGGAGCAACATCTTGGGAGGATGTGCATACTGTTAATGGTATTGTCCTTGAAACGTTTCGTGAAGCATGTGTTTTGAAAAGTCTGTTGCAAGATGACACTGAATGGCAGAATACTCTTTTTGAGGCGGTTTTAACACATATGCCGAAGAAAATTAGACAATTGATTTCAATTATTTTGACCTTTTGTGAACCTGACAATTCTTTACATCTCTGGAATACATACAAATTTTTTATGATGGAAGATTTCATTCACCACTCAGTCCCACTTCTAATAGCTGAACAAACTACTCTTCATCAAATTGAAAAGATTATTAATCAAATGTGTTATAGAAAACCATATTTGTTTATAGCTGTATATATGTTTAAATTATGTTGTTTCCATGTTTTCAAAGTGGTGTGATTTGGCATTATGTTGAGCAAGATTGATAACCTTGCCACCCAAGCGATGTACTTATAGCAGAGTTGTGACTTGGCAGCATTTAGTGCCAGGCGGAGTTACTGCTTTGGAGCTAGGTTGTGTTGTGTAGCCTTTTTTAATTATTCTCAAAACACATAATAATGTCTGTTAATGTTTAGCGTAATGTGTATGAGAGTATGCAACCTTGATCTTTAAATCCAGGGTGTTTTCATGTCCTAAATTTGAAGTAATTGAATAACTAATATTGAACATAAAAACAAATATACTTTTATGTAGTTATATGTTTAGTAAAAAGATAAATATATAGTTAACTTTAAATTGGTTTTCTAGGTTTGCCTTTCATATTTTAATTTGGTTTATTATTTTCGCTGGATATTAGGATCAAGGGTGTAAATATTCTATTGCTATGTGTTATTGTTGTGATGTTTTGTGTTGATAGACTGCTTGGCTTACCTTCACGTTGGTGTCTATTGTTAAAAATGAATAATAGGTAGTTTCATTATTGGAACTTACTGCTTTTATTTATTTACTAAAAGCCAACATTATGCTAAAAATGCAGTTTATATCTTAATTTGATTTTTTTTTAAATTTATTTTAGTATTGTTAATCCTTTGCACTTCGAAACAGATTTTATAGTTACATTTTCGATAAATGTTTATATTAACTGCCATGTCAAAATAGGTTACTATAAATAGGTAAATCCATGTTCAGTTTTTATGTGGTTTTTTTTTTTTTCTTTAAGATTTACGATTGACGCATTTATACGATTTATAAAAAGAAAACCTGATTACCTTTTATTGTAAATTTTTGTCAGTTAAAATGATATAAATATATGCAATTAGTTCAATTTTTTTTTAATTTTCTCTATTTTATGCCTAATAATCTGTTGTAAGTAACTTAGGGGATCTTTTTAAACGGGGGGTGAGTATTGCAGTTTTGCTCATTTGTCAAATATCGAGTTACTTAAATTTTATAAGGTGTTTAACTAATTAATTAGCTTAATTTTGAGGAAAGATAAATTCTTATATATGTTAAATTGTTAAATCATTGTTTCACATTTTATTATTCTGGTAAAAGGTCTTCATCAAAAATTTGATTACTCTTAATAAAAATAACTCTATTCTCCTGACCACCATTAATGCCAAAACGGGGAAGGGAGGTCCTTTATTAGTGTCAAAACATTTAAGAGAATTAAATTTCGAGTAGCAAAAGGAATTTTCAGTAAATTGTAGCAAATTACCGTTTGCTAAAAACTGTTGAAACAAAGAGGCCATATATAAAAATGGTCAGATTTGTGCCATAAATAGTAATGGTCAAATGTTCAGTTCTTTTTAATAAATTTATTTAGTTGTGTGCATTTAACGTTTTAAAGACAATTTCCTTTTTTAAAGAAACATGTATCAAGGGGATACCAAAAAATTAATAATTTATGTATAATTAACGTTCGCTTTATACTACTGTTATTAATTAAAGTTCATGTTATAAAAAAATATAACAAAAAGTTAGCTTTTTTTGTCAATTTAAAGCATGATGAAGTGTTATTATTTTCTGTCAGTAACTAAAAACGTATTGTTTTGAACTTAGTTAAGTCGAGGAAAATGGTTCTGCCTTACACTGATTTGACATGTCAGTTTTAAATTTCTCAAATAATGTTAAGTAATTGGTAAATTATTTTACCTCCGCATACTTTTTATTTTAATTTTACAGATGGTTTAATTTTTTAAATTTGAAGGCGTTTTTCTAAAAGGGTATTAGTAATGGTTTCGCAACTTTAAATTGTGGAAAACAGCCACCATAAATTAACAGACCGACCATAACCCGTATTACGGGTTGCTTATTGCTAGTTATTAATAATAGTATAAACCATGTCAGGTTGTAATATTATGCATTACATTACTCTATTATTTGCTGTTGTATCATAATATAACCTGTTATGAATTACAAAGTTTCTTATCATTTATTAATGAACTAAAATAAATTTATTACAAATAGAAAATCAATACGTAAAAAGTAATAAGGAAACTGACGTAAGTTGAAAAGTTAAAGATGGCAAAATTTACAAAATAGGACATGCGCAAACGCAAAACCTTTATTTTATCATAAACGTGGTTTTAGCCTGGCACAAGATCGGCAAGATCGGCAAAGTTGACCGATCATAAAACAAGCGCGGCCAACGATTGGTTGATGACCGGCATCACTGGCGCGGTGATGCCGGTCATCAACCAATGAATCCCATGCATGGACCATGCATGGCAAGTTTACTGGGTTGTAAGTATGTTTTCATATGCTCTCCTTTTTTTTTCCTCGTGTAAATTTTTGATTTTTTTGGTTGTTGAATGAAATAGCAAAAAGAGTCAGTACTTTCACCCAAACCCCATTTCCTTATTAGTGTGTCTCCTGTCGAAAAATCTAGGGACTATATTGAGAGTATCTATAACTTTTTACAAATATTTAGGACAGGAAATTCTAGAAAAAATGATTCACTAAGACTTTAACAAAGGGACATCGTCAGCAATAGTTTGAAATGATTTAGAAGCTTATAAAATTTCCTTTACAATTTATTTAAAATGAACTAACCTATTTTTAGATATTACACACACACACAAACACACACCACACACACAGACACACACACAACACACACACACACATATATATAAAAGAAAAATTTCTAACAAACTATACATTTTTTAACCAATTTAAAGTACTCCGCAGTATCGGACAAAACATGGTGAACAAACTCAAATTTTAGAATAAGTTGATCAAAAATTTAAAAAAACTAGTGAAACAATTGAAGATATTATTTTTTACGTAGTTTATTATGTTGTTAACAGAGCTTAAAACATCTGAATCATACTAAAAATCACTAAAAAAGTTTTAAAACACATTTTCCCTAACAAACTACATTTTTCTTTGGACAAAACAAGATGAACATTCAAAAAATCGACTGAAAACTCAAAAAATTTCAAAAAATAACTTATTATTTTTCAAAAAACTTCAAAAATTAACTTAATATTTGGTAGGACCTCCTTTACTTTTAATTACTGCTTTCATTCTTCGAGGCATAGCCTCAATTAATAAATGAACAATTCTCATATCAATCTCTCGCCAGGCCTTCTCAGTTTGTTCAAATAATTCCTCATTGGTCTTCAAATTTGCACGTTCAATCTTATTGTCAATTATTTCCCACAACTTTTCTATGGGATACAAGTCAGGGCTTTGTGCAGGGCACTCCGTTATGGTGATATTAGTGTCCTTGAACCATTGTTTTACAATTTTTGACGTATGTTTAAGATCATCGTCCAGTTGAAAAATCCATTTTAGGGGGATCTTCCATTCAGCATGTGGTAACATAACATCTTCCATTATATCTTTGTAAACAAAGCGGTCCAGAATTTCATTAATTTTTTGAATAGGACCAGTTCTTAGTGCTGAGAAACATCCCCAAACTATAGCAGACATTTCATGCTTAACACTCTTCTTGGTATATTTAGTATTTAATCTGGTGTAGTAGCTTTCTATTTTTAAAAGAAGTTAATGGTTTCTTAGCAGGCATTCGAGAAAACAATTTTGCTTCGTCAGCTCTTCGTCGCACAGTTCCATTGGAGATTTGTAGTTCAAGTTTTTCGGTTAATTTTGTGGATGACAAAAATGGATATAACAATTATTCGATCTAGTCTTTGCATTGTTTTTCTTTGACGTACGCCCCGATGGTTTGTTTTATAGCAGTGACGAGATCCAAATGATTTGACAGTTTTGCTTACAGTCGATTTAGCTATATTATATTTTCTACAAATTTCAGCTTGACGCTTTCCGCTTTTAAAATCTTTAATTTCACGTAAAACACTTCCTAATTTGTCGTAAGTCAATTTAAGTTGCAATTTACGCCATATATCACGAGTTAAATCTGTTTTAAATACCGCCATATATGCTTTTTAAAAACTTTATTACTTGTGGTTGATTTCTTTTTGTGTCCTAATTAACTTCTGATCAATTATATAACTTACAGATTGTCTCACAAATGGAAAGCCAAAAGAAAGGAAATACTTCGTGGGCTGGGATTGATAATGACAGTTATAAAAAATTTAAACCGTATCAAGACAATCGTTATTTAAATGCCTTGGCTAATTTATTAGCTGTTCAGAAACTATGTGCAGCAATTTCCTTAGTAACCGAAAACAACTTCGCTTTATCTTTTAACCCAACTGCTTACACAAGAACTAAATATTTATATCAAGTTACGCTTTTTTATATTAACATGGCAGTAACAAAAAATGATGTATTTTGATCCTTTGTGTTTCTGCTGGGCTACTAAATAATTTTTAACATTGACTTCTAACCACACCTAAACGTTTTTATTGATTTCGAACTTTTAAGTAAAGGGAATTTTTTTTATTAAATGCACTGGATTTGTTTAAGACTTACATTCATATAACGCCGCGTGCTTTGACAATATTTTGAAGATACAAAAAAAAAGGCTTAAGCAAACAAGAAATGAAAAATTCTTGAAAGAAAATTCATGCTTTTTGTTAACTCGGTAAATAACTACCTGGAAAAATTGAAACATAAGAGAAATGTTTTTAAATTAAAAAACTTGTTGCTGAGGCCACTGCAAGATGTATGCAAGATTCTTATGTTTATGGCTCAACGGAAAGAAAAAATTATTGATTTCACTGTTATTAAATAAAAACAAAGTTCATGCCGAGCTGAACATATTCAACAAAGTACCTAGCAAGGTTTGTTTTTACATATGGCTATCAAAACTATGCTGTTTTGCTTGCGATTTTGTTTTAAACAAAAATAAAATAAAACATAAAGGAACACACGGCTTAACATATCAATACCATCCTGACTCTATTCCTATTGAATCAGGAGAACATCTTTTAAATGGAGAGTTATCTTTCAATGAAGAATTCAAAAATAACTTCTTAAGAATGTTTTTTAAAGGATTAAAAGCTCATTATGAATTTTTAAGTTTCTGTTTTTTTTTTCTCTCTTTTTATTCATTTTGGATTTTTTATAAGCATGGTTCACAATAGTAAACTTACTGTAATTGAGAGCAATTTGTTCAGCAAGTCTTTTTTGGGTATTTATTCAAATCAAAAGTAAAAGATTTTTTTAACTTTCAAAGTTTTTCAACATTTGAACTTTCAAAAAAAATAAACACTTTTGAATAAAAGAGGATTGCGCAATCTGTATGGAATTGTTTCTTGTTTTTTTTTAAAAAACTAACATTTAGGATCTGATTTTAGGAATAAAACTCCACACATTACTAATTTGAAGATACAAAAACAAGGTTTAACCACACAAGAAATGAAAACAATTTTGAAAAAAAATTCAAGCTTTTTTTTTAATTCTGTCTATAGCTACCTGGAAATATTGAAGCATAAGAAAAAAGTTTTTAAACAAAAAAACTTGTTGCTGAGGCCACTACAAGATGTATGCAAGATTCATACATTTATGGCTCAACGAAAAGAAAAAATATTGATAACACTTCTACCAAATGAAAATAAAATTCACGCCGAGCTGAACGTATTTAACAACGTACCTAGCAAAACTTGTTCTTACATTGGCGTATCAAAACTATGCTGTTTTGATTGCGACTTAGCTTTAAATAAAGATAAAATAAAACACAGAGGAACACACGGTTTAACGTATCAATACCATCCTGACTTAGTGGCTATTAAACCGGGAAAAGTTCTATTAAATGGAGAGTTATCTTTCGATGAAGAATTCGAAAACAACTTTTTAAAAAAGTTAAAACGATTAAAAGATCATCATGAATATCCAAATTTCTGTTTTTTTTTTATTTTGGTGTTTTTTTCTCTTTTTTTAATCATTTTGTATTTTTTATGAGGCAAAGGTTTACAAAAGTAAACTTACTGTAAATGAGAGCTATTTGTTTTAGCGAGTCTTTTTTGGGTATTTATTCAAATCAAAAGTAAAAGATTTTTTTAACTTTCAAAGTTTTTCAACATTTGAACTTTCAAAAAAAATAAACACTTTTGAATAAAAGAGGATTGCGCAATCTGTATGCAATTGTTTCTTGTTTTTTTTTAAAAAATTAACATTTAGGATCTGATTTTAGGAATAAAACACACATTACTTATTTGTTCATTGAGTACCTTTTAAACAGCTTTATATTTTTTAAAAAGTTAACCTTCTCAAAAATTATAAAGATAAGTTAATATTTGTAATGCCTAAAAATATTATACCAACAATTTTGTTACGTCATTTACGAAAAATAATATAGGTTTAACTCCGTAAGCAAGTCCACTTAGAGCCGATTGTAGGCAACCTCACTTCGGTCCTAAGTGTGTCTGATGGTTGGTTTTTTTGCGGGAACAATGTGGGCAAACACAATTAACAAAGATTGAGCACAACTTTATGGGACCCGTCTGGTTTTAATATGGGCTTCCCATATATAAATTTAGAAGTCCACATAGGGACTATTATGGGCTGAATTATATCGGTCATAAGTGTGTTTGATAGTTGGTTCATTTATGGGACCAATGTGGGCAAACACAACACAAAAAAATGTTAAAAAGCAAGATAATACAACTTTACTGGACCTCTAAAGTTTTAGCGTGGACTTATCTATGTTTAAACAGTTTAAAAATATTTGACATCAAGACAGATATGAAAAAGGTTAAGTTTAAATATTGAAAATGACTAATCGTCTCGTGAATTTAGAGTTTACGAATCAAAAAATGATGTTGTTGATGATGCTAGATTATTTTTATTTTGTTGTATTTTATTTAAAAAATAATTTCTTTAAGGTATAATGCATCAATGCAATTTTAGTGTTAATAATGATGATTCAAGAAATTGCTTTAATAAGATTATCTTTTATAAATAAATTTATAAAAGTAAATTTATCATAATGATAAATGTAATGTTTGTGATGTGTCATTGATTCCTGTTAATAACTTTCGTGAATGGCAATATTCATAATATTGTATCGCATTAATATATTAATGCAATACAATATAGTGCTTTTAAGAAACATTTGTACTCTTTTTTAGAAAAAAGTACTTTTTATACCATGGAAAGATTTTAAAGAACATAGCGTCACAAAGTACAAAAAATTGTTAGCACAATGCTTACTAAATTAAGTCAAGATAATTTAATTAATGAAGAAGTGATATTAAACAATGAGATTGAAATTATATCTTCACATGACTTACATATATTCTGTAATTGGGGTGATGAAATAACGGAAATCGAATTGCCACAAAATACATGTACAGAAATTCCATCATATGGAGCTTGTTCAACTTTAAGTAATGATTTTGTTTACAATGACTTATCAGAATTTAGCAATGATTCTGATATTGAGTCAATTTCAAGTTCATTGAGCTGTGATGACTACAATATAAAAGAGAGATTTTCGTCAATGGATAACAGAATTCAATGTTTCACATAGGGCTGTTTATGCTTTGTTAAAAATATTTCAAAATATGGGCGCTCATGTTCCGAAAGATGCTAAAAGTTTATTAAAAACACCATCTAGTGTTTTACAAATAGTTGTTGCAGGTGGTGTGTATCATTATGTTTGAGTTGAAAATGTCATTTGAAGGCTCCTACAAACAAAAAAGTTGCCGGCTGATTATCTAAATCTAAGATTAAATATCAATATTGATAGTCTACCAGTTTTTCGTCGCTGAAATGTGCAGCTTTGGCCTATTTTAGGTTCTATAATTGAAGTATCTTTGAAAGATGTTTTTATCATTTGACTCTATCCAGGTATAACAAAGCCATCTTCATTGTTTGATTATTTAAACGATTTTGTTATAGAAATGAAACAATTGGGTGTTGAAGGTATACATTTCTTAGATAAACACTATACAGTAACTATAAATGCCATTATTTGTGATGCATCAGCAAGAGCCTTTATGAAATGCATTAATGGGCATTGGGGCTTATAATGCCTGTGAGCGTTGCACACAAGAAGTTGTGCATTGTTCAAATAAAATGACTTTCCCAGAATTAGATGCACCTTTAAGTATTAATGAAGATTTTCTTGCACAAAAAGATGAAGAACATCATACTCCAAATATGGTATCTCCGCTTTCTAAACTTAATATTAGCATGGTTTCTCATTTCCCTTTAAATTATATGCACCTAGCTTGCCTTGGTGTGGTTCGCAGAATTATATGTTTATGGATTAAGGGTGAATTTCAATGGAGGCAATCATCAAACGCTATTAGCATAATATCAGCAAATTTGATTTCATTAAGAGAAGCAATGCCTACGGAATATTGTAGGCAACCAAGATCTTTATCTAAATTTCGAAAGTGGATAGCTACCAAGCTTCGTCAGTTTTTGTTATCTTCTGGAGCAGTTGTACTTCACAACACATGTATCAAAAGTTTTTTACACTTTCCATAGCAATAATACTTTTATTATGTCCAAGATATGCTGCATGTAAACATCGTGATTATGCAGAAAAGTTGTTGATAAATTTTGTTCAAAACCTTCGTATAATATACGGTGATAATCAACTTGTGTATAATGTTCACGCGTTAATTCACTTGGTTCAAGACTGCAGAATATATGGAGCATTAGATGTTTCAGCTTTTCCTTTCGAAAATAAATTGGGTATTATTAAAAAAACTCATTCATAAACAGCATAATCCAATAGCTAAATTGTAAATCGATGTGAAGAGAAGGCATTTGCTACACTTCAAAATATAAAATCAATGTCTGGTGAACAAGAAGTTGCTAAACTTTTAAAAAGAAAACATTCAACAGGCATGATACCTCCAAATTTGCCTCCAGATTATTATCAACAATATAAAAACTATAAAGAAAAAAAGTATTTTGTTTCAAATTCTTTACGCGACAGTTGTTTTAAAATTCATGGGATGTTTTCTTTTGTCAAAAATATAGATCTATCAAATAATAATGAAATTCTTGTTTACAATTCTGTTGCGGAATGCAGTTCAATTTTTAATTACCCACTTGATCCTTCTCTATTGGAAATAGTTTTTGAAAAAAAAATTTCAGGTGTTTTAAGGTATACTAATAAATTTGATCTTGAAAAATGTCATCATGCCTTTAAATAATAGCAGCTACTTAGCGCTGCCATTATTGCTTCTGAAATAAGTAATGTAAAAATTTTATTGGAACTTTGACTCCTTAATGCAATCAATAAATTTTTTGAATATATTGTTAATAGATTTGTATTTTTTTGCATATGTTCTTAATAGATTTGTATTATATAATTTAATTTTTTTTTGTACATAAATGTAATTTTGAAAAAAAGTTATTATCTTTCCTTTTGTGTATTTAAAATCGAATTAACATAAATGATAAAAAAAATACCGAAGTTTTTAAATTTAGTTTTATAGCCTTTGTGTCAAATTTTGGTATAAAAACATTAAGATCGAAATTTTTTTAACCATATCAATTTGAGTAAATCATATGAACATTTAAATGAGTTGGTTCAATCGGCGGGGCGGGGCGGATCAGCGGGGCAGATCATTCAAGTGACACGGCACTTTTAATAGTTAAATTTCTGCAAACGAATTTAACCTGAACAAATATATTGCTAAATTTTTTTGACAGGTTGCATAAAGCACCTTAAAATTGAGGTTATTGCAAATCTTATCGCCAAGAACAATAATGAAGATAGAACAACTACACTCAAAATTCCTAAGGCAGGCGAAGTTTATGTCATACAAGTGAATCATGGAAAAGGTTAGGGAGCAATATTTCAGTGCACTTGTATAGTATTTGTATTTTTAAAATATATTTGTATACTAAAATAGTATAATGTAGTAAATAGCATAGCTTTTGGATTATACTAGAAAAATCAATTACGATCCCTAAAGTAAAGTTAGACTTTAAACACATTTAAAGAAGTTATACCTGTAATCTACAATGTAGACTGTAGCCTACATGTAGTCTACAAGACTGTATATAGCTTTGTTTCTTTTAATATGTTTAAAGTAAAATCTGAAATAGAGCCTAATATAAGCAATGTATCTCGTCAGAAAGATCTTTTGTGTGGCTTTTATGCAATAGCAAATTGTGTTACTCTGTTTAGGAAAAGATCCTTGTAACATT